>NC_062571.1:9640000-9940000 GCF_022837055.1 Prionailurus viverrinus | reverse complement strand
AAAAATGAAATATGGCCTTTTGTAGCAACGTGGATGGAACTGGAGAGTGTGATGCTAAGTGAAATAAGCCATACAGAGAAAGACAGATACCATATGGTTTCACTCTTATGTGGATCCTGAGAAACTTCACAGGAACCCATGGGGGAGGGGAAGGAAAAAAAAAAAAAGAGGTTAGAATGGGAGAGAGCCAAAGCATAAGAGACTTAAAAACTGAGAACAAACTGAGGGTTGATGGGGGGTGGGAGGGAGGAGAGGGTGGGTGATGGGTATTGAGGAGGGCACCTTTTGGGATGAGCACTGGGTGTTGTATGGAAACCAATTTGTCAATAAATTTCATAAAAAAAAAAAAAAAAAAAAAAAAAAAAAAAAAAAGAAAAACAGCTGATAAGAAAAGACACTGAATAGTTTCAAATGATGGACTTAGTTGCCAAAGCCTTCAAAGCAGCCATTATTAGCATAAATTAAAAGAAAATATGTTTGTTATTCAAACAATGCCAAAAGAACAAGAAAAATATTTTTTAAAACATTGAAATGGATATTCAAGAACTCAAAAGCATAACATCTGAAATATAAAATTCATTAGGTAGGCTCAGGAGCAGATTTGAGATAAGAGAAAAAAGAATCAATGAACTTGAAGACAGATAAATAGAAATGATGTATTTCCCCTGCCCCCCTCCACACACACACACCCCAAAAACCAGACGGAGAAAAGACTGAATGAAGAGGAATATAGCCTCAAAGATCTGTGATACAATATCAAGTGGTCCAACTCATATATCATTGGTTAGGACATATAATGCTACTTTGATTAACTATTTGGAAGCTTCTTTTAAAATTTTTTTTTCCCAACGTTTTTATTTATTTTTGGGACAGAGAGAGACAGAGCATGAACGAGGGAGGGGCAGAGAGAGAGGGAGACACAGAATCGGAAACAGGCTCCAGGCTCTGAGCCATCAGCCCAGAGCCCTACCCGGGGCTCGAACTCCCGGACCGCGAGATTGTGACCAGGCTGAAGTCGGACGCTTAACAGACTGCGCCACCCAGGCGCCCCTGGAAGCTTCTTATAAAGTACACCTACTTATCTACCAGCAAGGCAACTCCTAGGCATTTTTTTAATGTTTTTGAAAATTTATTTTTGAGAGAGAGACAGAGCATGAGCAGGGGCGGAGCAGAGAGAGGGAGACAAGAATCTGAAGCAGGCTCCAGGCTCTGAGCTGTCAGTACAGAGCCCAGTGTGGGGCTTGAACTAATGAACCACGAGATCATGATCTGAGCCAAAATCAACCGCTTAACTGACTGAACCACCCAGGCTCCCCAAGTCAACTCCTAGGTATTAACCCAGAAGAAATTAAAAAATATGCCCACAAAATCTTGCACAAAAATGTGCTATCTATGTTCATAATAACAAAATAACTGAAACAATACAAATCTCCATCAATGGAATTGATAAATTGTGGTATATTTATAAAATGAACTACTTAGATTTTTAAAAGATGAATTAATGATACACGTAAGAGCATAGCCAAATCTCACAATCACTGTATTAAATAAAAGAATCCCCATATAAAAATGAATGTCTTATGTAATTCCATCTATGAAGGTCTAGAGGGCAGACCTCATCTATGTGGGTAAAAATTAGGATAACTGTTGGATCTCAAGGTGAAGGGGATAGTTTAGAAGGAATCACAGAGGATTTCTGTGGTGACAACAATGTTCTGTGTCTTGGAAAGAGTCAAGAGTGAGACAAGTGTAATTATTTGCCAAACTGATCAAAGTCTACACTCAGGATCTCTGCACTTTGCTCTGTAACTCTGCATGATTTTTAATTCCAGAAATTAGTGTATATTTCTTTTTGTTGGTTTCTTCTTAGGAAAATTAAATTCAATGAACTATTTTTTCATTCCATAATCACTTACTTTAATTATTAAAACATTGAGATCGGAAACAGTATAGTAAATCAGAGTAGTTTTGAATAATCTCGTTATTAGTGAATCCTTTTTTTTTTATTTGGCAAAATCTAAATTGGACACATTTTTATAGCTAATGTGTTTCACAAATCTTCAGTTGAAATAATGAAGTAAAGGGTCTCTGTTTGATAATGCTGGAACAGTCTCTAATAAGCCACTAATGTATTTGACGTTAATGAAAGTAAATTTTTAAAAATAAAACCTGTATTTCTGTATTCTATTAATTCAGATTATTGCATTATTTCTGGAGTTCAAGTTAACAAGGTAGTGCTTTTTTAATTGGTATAACAAAGATTTATTATATTTTAATTCTTACCACATTTCACTACCTCAAACCTTTTTTAGACATGTTACATAGATCTCAGTAAGTAGGCAGTTGCCTTAAACTTAATGCAGTTTCATTTGTCAGTTCTTACATAACACAAAGTATGGGACTGAATAAAAAGTGGAGGTAATACCAAATGTAAAATGACCAAAGATGTTGGTAATTTGAAGTGGATGAATAGGGATCTGGAAGCTATAGAAGACCAGCCCTCAACAATATTTTCTTTTCCATTCTCTTTCACTTTTATTTATTTATTTATTTTCTAATGTTTATTTATTTTTGAAGGAGAGAGAGACACAGCATGAGCAGGGGAGGGGCAGAAAGAGAAGGTGACACAGAATCTAAAGTGGGCTCCAGGCTCTGAGCTGTCAGCACAGAGCCCGACGTGGGGCTCGAACTCATGAACTGTGAAATCATGACCTGAGCCAAAGATGTATGCTTAACCAGCTGAGCCACCTAGGTGACCCTCTCTTCACTTTTAACGTGGAAATAAGTTTTTTAGTAAAGAAAGAAACTCAACTTTCTAACTCATGAGATTTGGGTAATTATTATATCATATGTCATTTTCTTTTAGTCATGAAAAAAGATGATAAATAGCTTTATCATTTCCAGACAGGTTTAAAACATAGTCCTGCCTGTCGCTTAATAACTATGCAGTTAAGGGGAAGAAGGTTCAACTTTCTGAAGCTTGAAAAGGTTTTAACATTATAATTTTATAGAATGCATGAGAAATATGACATATAATACTACTGAAAAAGAAGATGCATATATATATATATAATACATATATGATACATATATAATACCATATATATAATACATATATATAATACCATATATATAATACATATATACATATATAATACCATATATATAATACATATATACATATATATGTATGTATTATATATAACATTGTTACTACTTCCACTGTTATGGCCAATTGAGAGAAAGTCATAGTACAGAGGGTCTCATACATTCTTATTTTATGGCTCCCTTAGCATCTCAGTAATTGTTTCACAGAAGCCCTACAGCAAAGCAAACATCTGTTTCTTTATTAAGTAGATAACACTAAACAGCTTAATAATATTTATGTCCTAACAATTTAGTAAGTATTTAAAAATATATACAGATGAATTAAACACAAGATAATATTTGTTTTCACTCTGAAAAAAATCCCAATTACTGAGTTGTGAGATGTGGGCATCTGTGGGGGCATTCGCAACTTCTCAAACCTCAGAATCAGACTGGAATGTAGCACATTCTAATGTTCAAATTTTTAACTAGCTCAAGCTAGTAGTTCATACAGTTCTCAACATGGCTAGTATCACTGTGATTCTTTTTTTTTAAAGTTTATTTATTTATTGGGGAGGGGGGGGCAGGGGAGAGAGAATCCCAAGCAAGCTCTGCACCTGCCAGCACTGAGCCCAATGTGGGGTTCCATCTCACAAACCATGAGATCATGACCTGAGCAGAATCCAAAAGTCAGAGGCTTAACTGAGTGAACCACTCAGGTGCCCCTGATACTTTAAAATTTAAATATATTCCATAGTGCCACGTGAGTTTGTCATGATGCCCCAGGGCACTTTGTCACACAGTCTGGGGATGCACATTTCAAGAAAATAAAATAATAAAAAACTTCTGATTATAAAATACAAATTGAGGGAACATCCTCTTGAATTAATATGAGAAAATCTGTAACATATGAAAAGGTTTTAGACTGAGAAATTGAGTTAGTAATTGCCCTAAAGGGAGAATGAATAAAATATATATTTTTTGCCTTTCATGAGACTTAGAGCAATCAGAAGAGCTGCAATCCAGAAAAAGGCGGTCACCCTGAAAAAGTGTTTTAGAAACAGAATGTTCCTTTAAGATTTTGTCACATAGTACACGTGTTTGACAAGCAATGATCCTGAAAATTCCATGGCTTACTCTCACATTTTCTTTTCATTTTTCTAGACTAATCTTTTTAGCAGCTTCGATGGTTTGCAAACGTCCGCCCCACGCATGCACAAATGCTAGGGTCCTGTGTCTCTCCTTACGCACCTGTCTCTCCAGACTGCTTGCTCTGTAATCCCTGTTCTCTAAAGGGTTCGAGAAAAGGCATTAATGTGTGATTTACCCAGCATTTTCCTTGTCATAAGACTGGGAGTTATGTTCTTTCCAGTTTTAACACCCCTGAGCTTAAACATGAAGTCCACCAGGCTTACTAAAACTAAAACCAACAAAGAAACTCACTCTGTCTCCTCTCTCTCTCTCTTTCTGATTATTTAATCCTGTCTGACTTAGGCAAAATGAATCTGACTAGTTTTGCTTCCATTCAATACTTTTCACACACAGTTCACCTGGACCACCTCACAGTTCAAAATTATACCCAAGGATCTAACCAGAGTTGTATCTTTTTTTTTGAAGCCTTTTCATCAATGGGTTATTATTTTTTTAAACAGTCTTTCATTGGTTTGCTTACTTATATATTAAAAATTACAAAATATCATCGTCATTTATTTAAATTTCTTGAAACATCAATGCCATTTTTGAGAAATATACTCCTGTGGTTATATATGCTAGTTAAATCCTCTCAGATTTCTGCAAGAGTCCATTCAGAATCGAAAGATGGTCAACTCTCTCAGGAGATCTTCTTTACTAGTTAGTATATGCTGACTGGTTTCTGGCTATTGATAACAAAGCAATGTTCCCAATGGTGAGATCATGGAATTGAAATTCCAAGATAGGTGTTCTACCACATTCAGTATGGAGGTCAGTAAGTGATTCTTTTTGGCCCACGGATCTTCCCCAGCAGTAATTTACCATGTACTATGTGCAAGGCACCATCACGGAGTTGAGGGTAAAATGGTGAAAAGAACACAAGGGGTCTCCTTTTCATAGAACTTACAACCTATGCCAAGAAAAAAAAATAGAACAAATAAGTAAATAATCAAATGCAGTAAGTGGGAAAGAAGAATATGGCGCATAATCATAGCTTATAAAAGATGAGTCTGGGGTCTAAGAAGGGTCCTCTGAGGAGATGACAGTCAAACTGAACATAGAGAGATGAATCATAGCTTAACAAAAAAAAAAGGAGATAAAATGAAAATCAATGGAATCTGGCATAACAAAATTAAATAAAACTTGTAAGTGTGTTTTTAGAGTTTTTAATTGAGTTGAAATACCATTGTTGGCTTTATTTTAATTACTGTATAAGTACTTGTGAATAGGATTGTCAATCTCAGAGTAAAAACAATGAGAAGACAAGGTTTAATCATCACAAAGATATGTGTATTCACTTGGTTACAAGAGATCAATGAAAAAATTACTAAACTTTTAAGGTTCAGAAAATGTTCTTAATTGTCTCTTCAAATTCCAATTAATAATTCACTGGGAAAAGGCAGTTTCTAATGTCTTTTGAAGAAAGTATAGCAAAAGACTACATTATTTTACTGTATTATATTGAATGTTATTCAGAAATCAGTTTTCAAGAAACTTTAAGAAAAATAGTAATTAATAAAATGAGAACATTTTAAAATCTGACATATCAGACAAAATAAATGGCTCTTAAAATGTTTCTTAATTCAATATAATCTACAGTTTATCATCAGAATGAATTTAAATTTCTAAGAATGCAGACATAAAATTGGCATCAAAATAACAAGGGAAATTATATTTTCTATCTAGCAATAATGTCAGTATGTGTATATAAAATGCAAACATATGTGTGTGTGTATGTGTATATATATATATATAACATATATAATATATATCATATGTAATATATATTATATAACATATATAATACATAAAACATATATACATAATATATATAACACATATACATAATATATATAAAACATATATATATTAAATATATATATAACATATATATTCATTTTATGTTTTTAATCTGTGTGTATATTAACTTTAAGTATACTTGTTTTCTGTGTACTAACCAATTGATATTCCTTTATACTCTGAGTAAGCCTGCATCGAAACCAATACAACAACCTCCTTCTTATTTGTTTCTTGATCACAGTTATGAAACCAAATTTTGATGGTAAAAGTATAAAACAAAACAAAAGCAAATGGCCTTTCACTGAGGACTTAGAGTATGACCAGATTCATGTCCTACCTAAACATTAACAGGATCTGTAAAGTGGCATTTGGTCTGGAAGAATCTTCAGCAGTAAACAGCAAATGAATTTGTCTAAATACTAAGGTACAAAGAAGAAATTACCTTAAGGACAAATGAATCTGAAAAGTACTTCCTGAAGTATAGTCCTAAACTCAAAATTTCCTAAGACCAATTTGATCACAATACAAAATTTTCTATTGGAAATAAATTTACCACCATTCAGAATGCTCTTACAAGGAAAGATAGAAAACAATTCATAACACACTTGACGTTTGGAAATGGAATACCATATGCCACACCTACTGCCAAACAGTCACAAAATTTTAACGGAGCCAGAAGACATGCAAAGAAGGAGCCTATAATCATAAAGTATTGGGGTTTTTGTAGCACTAAAAACAGTAACAGTAACAAAAAGACTATGATAGAGAAACCTTTCTATCCACAGAGACAAAGCTTATAAGGGAATAGTGATGGGCCACCTGGGAGGCTCAGTAGGTCGAGCTTCTGACTCTTGATTTCCGTTCAGGTCATGATCTCATCTTTTGTGAGTTCGAGCCCGGCATCAGGCTCTGTGCCGACAGTGAGGAGCCTGTTTGATATTCTCTCTCTCTCTCCCTCTTTCTCTGCCCCTACCCTGCTCAAGCACTCTCTCTCTCTCTCTCAAAATAAATAAACTTAAAAAATTTTTCACAGAATAAAAGGAAATAGTGATGTATAAAAATTATGAATACTGTTAACAGAGAATCATATAAGAAATTTTTTAAATATTTGAAAAACAGGCATTCTTCAACACTAAGTCTAAAAAAAAGATTCCATAACTTAAAGGAAAGTGTAGGTCATGAATAGGTAGTGAAATTATTGCAGTTCAGTTTCTGAAGGAGGCAAGATAAGATTCTTGACATTTATAAAGTCAAAGTTCATAGGAAAAAAAGATTCACATGCCCCACCACACAAATAGACAATTTTTTAAATGTAGGATGATTAGAAACAATTCCAAGTGTGAGTCATGCTAAAACCCTTCAAATAATTCTATAGTGTGGGGTTCAATCCCACAGACAGAGACATAGTACTGAGTTCCTGGGCCCAATTCGCCAACTTTGCATTTCTTCGGTGTTAAAAATACTGCTTATACTTCCATTCCTTTGGTAGGGTTTCTCCTATATGACACAACTGTTTCTATAAAATGCTAATGTTTTTCTGTTTAAATGAAAAATTGTGTTATGGATTAAACTCTGTGCACTGAGTTTAAATGAGAGAGGAAAAGAGTGTTGTCCTGTAATGGATGGTGACTGTACAAGAATTTGAACCATGCTCTGCACTGAAGGATAGTCTGCCCGGGGAGATAGAATAATATATCAGGTTGACAGAAGCTAAGAGATAAGTAATACATTCCCTTATGAAGACAATATACCTTTTCCTGTGAACACTCCTAAACTAGGTTAGTGAATGCGGCATTAGTGGGAAAAAAAATATTTTGCTGTTAGATTCAGCTAGGGTTATTGTCAAATCCAGACAGGTAGAAGTCAGAGTCAGGGATTCATTAGAGCACTTTTTCAAAAGCACATTACTGAAACACTTCTGTAAAATAAATAACTATATTTTAAAAATACCTTATAAATTCAGTAAAAGTAAGTTCTCCTCCTATGTGTACAGTTTGCTCAGAGAAAGGAAGTTAATTAGCACATACTGAACATCTACTAAGAACCAGGAAGTGTTAACATATTCTGTCACTTAACTCTCAGAACAATCTTGTAGTTAAGCATTATATTCTCTCCAATTCAAAGATAAGGAAATAGGCATCATTTATTCCAACTCTCACTAAGTCAGTTACCCAAAAAGTCTCATGTACTGGGCATGGTGCTAACTTCCAAGGGTCTTTTGGTGAAGAGCATTGGTACAGTCTCCTGGCTAGAAGATATGACAAAAGCAGGTATAAAGATGACCTGATCTGCCTTAGGGAGTACGGAAAATTTTCCCCAAGAAAATAATCTTAAGACTCAAACAATTTATTTGCCATAGTTATATAGCAGTGTGTGGAAGAAACGTCATTTGAACTTGTTGGCCTGACACCACAGTCTATAACGATAGTTAACTGTAATGTGTTGTAATATTCAGTGAGAAAGATAGCCGATTAGTTGATTACTCAAAAAGAGTTTGTATGCATTTCTACACAACTGTCCATGCAGAATCCATGTCCAGGAGTATATGATGTGTGCCTTAACCACAAAGGAAATAACATGCAGTAAGGTGTCAGGGAATAGGTTCTACTTACACAAATGGTTTAACAAAAAGCTTAGGGTGGAAATCCGCCATCATGGGGCGGAAGCACCCGAGGTTAGCTAGCGAGATATTGTAATGGGATCATGAGTAAGTTGTTATATCACCTGCAGGAAATTACTTTCCATCTGGTGCCAATATACCATTTTACTTTGATCACAAACTCCACTTGCCCCCCAGACCCTTTGCTTCTTACACATACAAGTTATCGATTACTATCTGACTGCTTTCTCCACATTCACCACGTGTGTAAGATCTTGTTTTCTTCACATTCACCACGTAGGATCTTGAGCGCTCAATAAATATAAAGACGAGATCTTTGTTGGGGCTCTAGTTTCCTCCTGGATATTAGCCTCTCTCATATTCAATTCTGCATCTGCTCTCTTGCTGGACAAGAGAGAACTGCAGACTCATAGTCTGTGACACTAAGGGAACCCTGCTCCATCACTCACTGAGGGAGAATCTAGGGAGCACCTCATGAGAAATCTAGAAAATTGGAATATGGTAAGAAATAGCAACACCAAACAGTCCTCTTTTCAAACCAGGTCTGTTGGCACTGATGTGGGGCAACCTTCAGCTACACAGTTGAAAGCAGCAACTGACAGCTATCTTAAGTTCCATGCCTTCCTTCTTTGGGACCAAATGGGACCCTGCCTTTCATTCACCCACAGCCTCAGCTGACTACCCTGATTTGTCAGATCCGAACCCAGTGAAATAACAGTTGTGGCTTTTTCTACCAACACTGAGATTTTGCTCCTATATGACTTCTGCAGGCTGCCGGCCTCACTGAGAAACTGTGGCTTACATCCTGCTCTTTACTTACCAGGTCCAGCCCAAATATCTGAGTAACCCAGGACAAGCATATAGATAGCACCCCATATATGACAGTCTTAATATTAATATATATAGAGATACATTATTAATATATATGTATACATATATATCCACACATGTGTGTGTGTGTGTATGTGTGTGTGTGTGTGTGTGTGTGTGTGTGTGTGTATATATATATATATATATATATATATATCTCAAGCAAATAAACCAAATCAGCGAAATCCAACTGCAATCTGTAATACTTCCTTTCAGACCCACTATGTGTTAAGTGATATTTGTCTAAGTTTGAAGATTGTTTTTATTTTGCAATTAAATAAATTCCATTTAATGCAAGTATTATCTGACATTTAAATGAAATTACTAATATATTAGAAGACTAGTTTAACCCTACCTCAAACACAATAACTGAATTCTATAGAATTCCAGACAAGAGTGAAACCAAATGGCTATAGCCAGAAGGGTATCTAAATTGCCACAGAATCAGTGCTCTCAGTGGGGGATCCTTTTCAGCTTTAAATCAGCTTTCAGTTTACTTTTCCTACTAGTTTACTTTTCCTACTTTTCCTACTAATTTAAATTTCACCCACTGCCAGGATCAGACCATAGACCACGGCAGCAGCAGGAGGCGTGTTGTGGAGGAAGAGAAAGACCAGAGTGGGGAGGCCCACAAGAGAAACACCTTCAGGCAGTGGATAGATAGCACCCAGGATTTGACAAATGTCATGACTGTGAAATAACGTAATTCAAGAGGAAGCAACATTGAAAAACTGTAAGTTTGAGTAATGACGTGTGCAACATAAGACATCTCTATAGACAGTAAATAATGCTATTTTTACTAAGAAAAGACAGTACTGGTCAGTCTGATGAGAACACAAACAACATGCAACACTCCGAAGAGAAGCAACTGTATTTGGATGTCAGAATAAAACAGAAGCAACCCACTCCCTACATAATATTGCTTTAGCCAATTTCTTAATAGGAAACATTATGTTAAGACAGGACTATCTCTATATTATTTTAAATGTTTGTGCAAAATTACAAGTAGCCATAAAATATAAAGCATATCAAGTTCTCACTCCAACATCAGCATTTGTGTGGATAGGTGTTTTCAATTCCTTCTTTTATTTATGATGAGTTTTTATGACTATGATTGAGAACTGGATTTAAATTAGCACAAATAACCATTTCAATAAAAATGTCCATGCATGGATTATGCAGACCAAAGAAACACTTCTCTGGAAAGAATGTGAAATTAGCCAGGCTCCTTCCTGGCTAATTTGTGACCCCTGACACTAGCTTATCATACCCCATATCAACTAATTTATTCTGGAAGATGCCATATTAATAGGATTTGTGTGTTGACACATTAATAATAATAGTAATAATCAATCTGAAACATAAGAATGCATTTTCAAATGGACACTGAGAAGGTCCCACATGAGGAAATCATCACAAAAATGACAAATCCAGATGCTCAACAAAGGTTAAAGCCAGTTAGCATACACAATTTTTTAAGGAAAGCAACATGAGGGGAAAAAAAGAGCAAAAGATATCAAACAAAAGCACTTTCTTCCCTGTTTCTTCTAAAAAAGCACTTCCTTCGACTTCTTCTAATTCATGGGTTTGCACAACAAAATAAGATAAAGAGCATCAACAGGTTGTTTCCTTCATGAGAACGTAAAGACAACCACCTGACTACCTACAAGAGACTACTGTTGATAAAGACTTTTATCTTACACAAATATTGATGGCAATAGCATTTTGTATTTTAATTTAACAAGTTTTATGTTCACAGTTGTATCCTTAATGATTTTGCCAGTGACAAGGCACTACTTCAAGGTAATCATTCCACATAGTATCTGAATTAACCTGCTTCTCTGAATGTTATTTTTTACACAACTATGCTACAGAGGCAGACAAAGTCACTGGATGATTGTACTTCAGACCTTTTGTTTCATAATAGGATAATTTTTGAAAAGGGGAGAGATAGAGCATCAACATCGCAGCATAATGAAATTCTCTGAAGGAAAATTCTTCAGGGAGACAGACCATTGATATTTAATTTAGTGAATCCCGATCATTTCTTACATTTAAAGTTTGAGCTATAATGACAATACACAAGATACAAATTAAAATCTTAAGCAACTACCTAAGGGACGGTCACTATCACCTTTGTTTCAATGAAATAGAAATTTATAGAATTTAATCTTTAAGTGTTCAAATAATATTATTATATTTATTAAGTATCTAACTAGACATGGTGGTAATACTGTTTACCACCCAAGTTACCATAATGTAGAAGTCAAGAATGCTAGTCATTTTTACTTTTTTTTTTTTTAATGCAGTCTCTCCTTTCCACTGGAAAAGAAAAAAAAATGGTAGCAATTTAAACTAAGATTGCAGTTGGGGAAAAGCTGTAGAGTACAATTTGCATCATAAGTAGAAAACATGTAATTAGAACACCCAGAGTGAAATGCTGACAGGTCATCTGTGTTGAGATGACAGTCATATAGACTCGTGAAACATGCATGATATAGGTTATTGGTAAGATGCTTTACGTAATTTGTATTGAAGTGAAATAAAAAATGGAATGGACAACATAAACCCAGAGAAAGAAGAACCTCTGTATTGCATCACATCTGTCTTTTAGCACATTAAGAAACAGTCAGGGTATGATTTCCAAACTGTTACCATCATGACAATATATATATATGCTGTGTGTGACAGATAACCATCTTTTCAGGCCCAGTAGTGGGCTCTTCTCCCAATGCCATCTCTTCTATCCTAGCGCTGGGTTGCCACTCTTCTAGGATATCATATATATATATATATGTATATATATATATATATATGTATATATATATACATATATATACATATATATATATATATATATATATACATATATATAGTGATTTCAAACATGGTCAGCTTGCTGTTGGCTCTCAGATCAAGATTCTCATCTCTGCTCAGTGCCCGGATATGCTGGACAATATATCCAACAGCTTGGTGCACATTTCCATGTGGATGTGACACCAGAAACCTAAGGCTTTCTGCCCTCAAGTCAGTTCCCTCTTCGCTCGGTTTCCACACCAGCTCTGTCTTCACTACTCCCATCCTACACCACCTACTCATTTATTCTTGAATCAACTTTGACACACACCCCCTCTTTTCACATCCAATCTACTGCTAGATTGGACCCTGCTCTAGCATGTGCCTCATTGACATGTTCCTCATGCCACCTACACAGTCACATTCCTTGTCTTAGCTCTTAATCTCTTTTGCTTGTACAGTTGTGCTGTAGAATGGCTGCTCTCTTCCAAGCCATTCTCCACAATGAAGCCAGAGTAATACCTATGAAACAACGCCTTCATGAGTGCTTAAACACCTGAATTGCTTCTAATTAATCCTGAGTGAAAGTTGGAGAATACAAGTCATTGCTCTTAGGAAATCACAGTGGGTCAGGAGTCATCTGGGTGGCTCAGTCAATTAAGCATCTGACTCTTGACCTCTGCTCAGGTCATGATCTCACGGGTTTGTTAGATTAAGCCCCATGTCGGGCTCTGCACTGACAATGTGGAGTCTGCTTGGCATTCTCTGTCTCTCTCTCTCTCTGCCCCTCCCCTGCTCATGTTTGCTCTCTTTCCCTCAAAAATAAAATAAATAAGCATTAAAAAAAAAAAAGAAATCATAATGGGTCAGATAGGGTGACAAACAAAAGCAAAGTTGTCCAGCAGGCCTCAGTTCATTTCCTCTTCTCTGTTCCATATACATTTTGACCTTCCACTTTCTATACCTATTGACCAAGAACAGTCCCAGGTTCTCCACCAGACCCTTGGACTTGTGCCTACAGGGGAAGCAGCTATACAAAGACAATGGTTTTTGTTAGTCCTCTTTGCAATCTTTTCCACTGTGTCCCATCTAAAGTGGCTGGACCTGGTTGGTTTCTCAGATTTTCTCATTGTTCAACTACTGAAAGCCAAAATAAAGGGCAAATCTTGAAAGCAGCAAGGGAAAAATGTAACATCACAAACAGGAACCATGAGCAAATTAGTGGCTTATTCTTCATAAGAAGCCATGGATATTAGGTTAGAGTAGAACAACTATAAAATACTAAAAGGGGGGGGCGGTGCCGGAGTGGCTCTGTTAGTAGAGCATTCAACTTCAACTCAGGTTATGATCTCACGGTTCATGAGTTCGAGCCCCACGTCGGGCTCTGGGCTGAGAGCTCAGAGCCTGAAGCCTGCTTCAGATTCTGTGTCTCATTCTCTCTCCGCCCCTCCCCCTCTTGCACTTTGTCTCTCTTTCTCTCAAAAATAAATAAACATTAGTTTATTTTTAATGGTTTAAGAAAAAACAATAAAAGAGGGGCACCTGGCTGGCTCAGTCAGTAGAGTGTACAACTCTCAGGGTCATGAGTTCAAGCCCCACATTGGGCATGGACCCTCCTTAAAATTAATTAATTAATTAATTAATTTTTAATGCTAAAAGAAATCTACCCAGAATTCTATATTTTAATGAAAATATTCTTCAAAAATTAAGGCAAAATAAACAATTTTTTCAGATAAAAGAAACCTGACAAAATTCTTTGCCAGCAGATCTGTTTCATATGAGATGATAAAAGAAGTTCTTCAAGATGGGGGTGCCTGGGTAGTTCAGTCAGTTGAGCATTGACTTCAGCTCCTGTTATGATCTCTAGGTTTGTGGGTTCGAGCCCCACATCAAGCCCCACATCAATCCTTAATCAGGCTTTGCAATAGCAGCACAAAGCTTGCTTTGGATTCCGTGTCTGCCTCTTTCTCTGCCCCTCCCTCTCTCATGCTGTCTTCCTCTCTCTCTCTGTCAAAAATAAATAAACATTAAAAAGAGAAGTTCTTTAGAATGAATGGAAATTATAGCAGACAAAAACTCAGATGCATAGAATAAGCCAAAGCATACTAAAAATGGGAAATGTCAAAGTAAACAAAAAAAAGTGAAAAAAAATTTATTCTTCTTCAGTTCTGTATAAATCATATAACTGATCAAGAAAAAAATATAACATTTTCTTGTATTGTTTATAATCAATGTGGATATAATACATATAACAATTAAAACACGAAAAATAGGGGATAGTCATGGCAATATACAATTACAAGGTTTCCTATGTTTTGTATGAACTGGTATAGTATTATTCAGAGTATTATTAAAATATAACCCAATAAATTTGACAATATAGATACAATGGACGCATTCCTCAAAAGGAAAAACTTATCAAAACTGAATTTAAAAGAGAGAAAACCTAGCTGCCATCAAGCCACAAAGAAGACAAATTTGGGGGAAAACCAAAGAGACTCAAAACTCATTTGGGAGGGGGAGGGGCCAAGATGGTGGAGTAGCATGGAAATTTTTTTGGTGTCTCACGTCCATGAAATACAGCCAGATCTACACTAAAACCTCCTGCACACCTAAAAAACTGATCAGAGGATTAAACACAACAATCTTCACAACCTGAACCACAGAACTCAGCAGGTACATGGCATGGAGAGGTGAACTAGGGGAAAGAGAAGCCACAGAAAGCAGGGAGCTCTTTTTGCTAGTGGAGAGAGGACAGAGATGGGGGATAGTACGGGAAAAGCACTGGAGAGAAAGTGGAAAAGTGGAAACAGCCGTAGGGACTGAACAAAAAAAGGAGAAAGGAGAGGGTTTAAATTCCATTAAGACTTTATAAATGGGGGGAGTGCAGAGTCTGAAATGCTGCAGCCTGATATCTGGTGGTGCTCTGATGGGAAGGGCAAATTCCCAGGAGCAGAGAGTGAGGTCTGGGAGTCCTTGGGCCATGAGAGGAGAGGCAGTTCCCCTGCTGGGAGGACATTAGGTAAAGGCTGTGCAGCCACCCCACAGGCCAAGGTCCCAACGGACCCCAAAGAACAACCACATTCCCTGGTACTGGAACAAGGATATTAAGGGTGAAGCCTGGTGCCAGATGTGTGTTATGATTTTCCCTAATCCCTGAAATGCTGCTGCTACATGATCATGTGAACTTTTTCTGGAGTGGTCTAGCACCCAGCCATAGTCTCTGCACATCAGCAGCAGCATGGTCCCGCAAACATTCCTAGGTGCAGCTGGCACCCAGCCATTGCTTGGTGAAACCCTCCCCCAGAAGGTCTGAGTGGGTCAAAGCCACAGTCCCTTAGAAGTGAGTCCCTTTCCCTTTTTTCTCTAATCTATCAAGCTCCTTTCAACAACCAAACCAAAACACCTAGGATTTCACATAGTTTATTTGATTTTGTGTGTGTATTGTTTTTAACTTTTTAATTTTTTTTACCTCATTAATTCCTTTTCTCCCTTCAAAATGATGAAACAAAGGAATTCACCCCAAAACAAAGAGCAGGAAGAAACGACAGCCAGGGACTTAATCAACACAGATACAAGCAAGATGTCTGAACCAGAATTTAGAATCACGATAATAACAATACTACCAGGGGTTGAAAATAAATTAGAATCGGAGTGCCTGGATGGCTCAGACAATTGAGTGTCCAACTTTGTCTCAGGTCATGATCTCATGGTTTGAGCCCCACATCAGGCTCTGTGCTGACAGCTCAGAGCCTGGAGCATGCTTCAGATTCTGTGTCTCCCTCTCTATCTTCCCCTCCCCTACTCATGTTCTGTCTCTCTTCAAAAATAGATAAACATTAAAAAAAATTGAAGAAAATAGAATAGAATCCCTTCCTGCAGAAATAAAAGAAGTAAAAGCTAGTCAGGATGAAATAAAAAATACTATAACCAAGCTGCAATCTCTAATGGTGGCCATGGCTGCAAGGATGGATGAGGCAGAGCAGCAAATCAGCAATATAGAGGACAAACTTATGAAGAGTAATGAAGCAGAAAAAAAGAGGGAGACTAAGGCAAAAGAGTAAGATTTAAGAATTACAGAAATCAGTGACTCATTAAAAAGGAACAATATCAGAATCATAGGGGTCCCAGAAGAGGAAGGTAGAGAAAAAGGAGTAGAAAGGTTATGTGAGCAAGTCATAGCGGAAAACTTTCCTAATGTGGGGAAAGACACAGACATCAAAATCCAGGAAGCACAGAGGACTCCCATTAGATTCAACAAAAACCGACGTTCAACAAGGCATCTCATAGTCAAATTCACAAAATACTCAGGTAAGGAAAGAATCATGAAGGCAGCAAGGGAAAAAAAAGTCCTTAACCTACAAGGGAAGACAGATCAGGTTTGCATCAGACCTATCCACAGAAACTGAGCAAGCCAGAAGGAGTGGCAGGATATATTCAATCTGCTGAATTGGAAAAAATATGCATCCAAGAATTCTTTATCCTGCAAGGCTATCATTCAAAACAGGAGATATAAAAAGTTTCCCAGATAAACAAATATTAAAGGAGTTTATGACCACTAAACCAGCCCTGCACGAAATTTTAAGGGGGACTCTATGAGGGGAGAAAAGACAAAAGCAAAAATAACAAGACCAAAAGCAACAATGAATAGAAAGGACCAGAGAACACCACCAGAAGCTCCAAATCTACAAGCAACAAAATGGAAATAAATTCATATTTCAGTACTCACTCTAAAAGACAATGGACTCAATGCTCCAATCAAAAGACATAGGGTAACAGAATGGATAAGAAAACAAGATCCATCTATATGCTGTTTACAAGAGACCCACTTGAGACCTAAAGACACCTTCAGATTGAAAGTAAGGGGATGGAGAATCATCTATCTTCCTAATGGTCAACAAAAGAAAGCCAAAGTAGCCATACTTATATCAGATAACCTAGACTTTAAAGTAAAGGTTGTAACAAAAGGTGAAGAAGGGCATTATATCATAATTAAAGGGGCCAACCACCAAGAAGACCTAACAATTGTAAACATTTATGCTCCAAATGTGAGAGCACCCAAATATATAAATCAATTAATCATAAACATAAAGAAACTCATTGATAATAATACCATAATAGTAGGGGACTTCAATACCTCACTTACAACAATGGACAGACCATATAATCAGAAAATCAACAAGGAAACAATGGTTTTGAATGACACACTGGACCAGATGGATTTAACAGATATATTCAGAACATTGCATCCTAAAGCAGTGGAATATACATTCTTCTCCAGTGTACATGTAACATTCTCCAAAATGGACCACATACTGGGACACAAATCAGCCCTCAACAAGTACAAAAAGATCAAGATCATACTGTGCATATTTTCACACCACAATGTTATGAAACTTGATATCAACCACAATACAAAATTTGGAAAGCTAACAAACACTTGGAGACTAAAGACCATCCTACTAAAGAATAAATGGACTAACCAAAAAGTTAAAGAGGAAATGTAAAAAGTACTTGGAAGCTGATGAAAATGATAACACCACAATCCCAAACCTCTGAGATGCAGCAAAGGCGGTCATAAGAGGAGAGTATATAGCAATCCAGACCTCCTAAAGGAGGAAGAAAGGTCTCAGATATATAACCTAACCTTATGCCTTAATGAGCTGGAAAAAGAACATCAAATAAAACCCAAAACCAGAAGAAGACAGGAAATAACAAAGATTAGAGAAGAAATCAATGCTACTGAAATGAAAAAAAAATTAGAACAGATCAATGAAACCAGAAGCTGGTTCTTTGAAAAAATTAACAAAATTGATAAACCTCTAGCCAGTTGGATGAAAAAGAAAAACTTAAGGACCCAAATAAATTAACTCAAGAATGAAAGAGGAGAGATCACAACCAACAGAGCAGAAATAAGAACAACAATAAGAGAATATTATGAGCAACTATACACCAATAAAATGTTCAATCTGGAAGAAATGGACAAATTCGTAGAAATACGTAAACTACCAAAACTGAAAAGGGAAGAAACAGAAAATGTGAACAGACCCATAACCAGTAAGGAAATTGAATTAGCAATCAAAAATCTCCCAAAAAACAATAGTCCAAGGCCAGATGGCTTTCCCCCTAAGGCCATGAACAAGACAGGGATGTCCACTCTCACCACCGTTATTCAACATAGTATTGGAAGTCTTAGCCTCAGCAATCAGACAACCCAAAGAAATAAAAGGCATCCAAATCGGCCATGAGTAGGTCAAACTTTCACTTTTTGCAGATGACATGATACTCTATGTGGAAAACCCAAAAGATTCCACGAAAAAAACAGCTAGAACTGATCCATGAGTTCGGCAAAGTTGCAGAATATAAAATCAATGAACAGAAATCAGTTGCGTTCCTATACACCAATAATGAAGCAACAGAAAGAGAAATCAAGGAATCTATCCCATTTATAATTGCACCAAAACCCATAAAATACCTAGGAATAAATACAACTAAAGAGGTAAAAAATCTATACACTGAAAATTATAGAAAGCTTATGAAAGAAATTGAAGGAGACACAGAAAAATGGAAAAATATTCCATGCTCCTGGATAGGAAGAACAAATATTGTTAAAATGTTGATACTACCCAAAGAAATCTACATATTCAATGCAATTCCTATGAAAATGACAACAGGATTCTTCACAGAGCTAGAACAAACAATCCTAAAATTTATATGGGACCAGAAAAGACACCAAATAGCCAAAGCGATCTTGAAAAAGAAAAACAAATCAGGAGGCATCACAATCCCAGACTCCAATATGTATGACAAAGCTGTAATCATCAAGACAGTATGGTACTGGCACAAGAACACTCAGATCAATGGGACAGAACAGAGAATCCAGAAATGGACCCACAAACATATGGCCAACTAATCTTTGACAAAGCAGGAAATAATATCTAATGGAATAAAGACAGTCTCTTCAGCAAGTGGTGCTGGTAAAACTGAACAGTGACAGGCAAAAAATGAACCTGGACCACTTTCTTATACCCTACACAAAAATAAACTCAAAATCGATGAAAGACCTAAACATAAGACAGGAAGCCATCAAAATCCTTGAGGAAAAAGCAGGCAAAAACCTTTTTGATCTTGGCCACAGCAACTTTTTACTCAACACGTCTCCAGAGGCAAGGGAAACAAAAGCAAAAATGAACTAATGGGGCCTCATCAAAATAAAAAGTTTCTGTACAGCGAAGGAAACAATCAGCAAAACTAAAAGGCAACTGACAGAATGGGGGAAGATATTTGCAAATGACATATCAGATAAAGGGTTAGTATCCAAAATCTATCAAGAACTTATCAAACTCAACACCCAAATAATAATAATAATAATAATAATAATAATAATAATAATCCAGTGAAGAAATGGACAAAAGACATAAATAGACACAAAAGATACAAACTTCTCCAAAGAAGACATCCAGATGGCCAATTGACACATGAAAAAATGCTCAACATCACTCATCATCAGGGAAATACAAATTAAAACCACAGTGAGATACCACCTGACACCTATCAGAATGGCTAACACTAACTACTCAGGCAACAACAGATGTTGGTGAGGATGCGGAGAAAGAGGATCTCTTTTGCATTGTTGGTGGAAATACAAACTGGTGCAGACACTCTGGAAAACAGTATGGAGGTTCCTCAAAAAGCTAAAAATAGAACTACCCTATGAATCAGCAATTGCACTACTTAGATATTTATCCAAGGGATACAGGTGTGCTGTTTCGAAGAGACACATGCACCCCAATGTTTATAGCAGCACTATCAACAATAGCCAAAGTATGGAAAGAGCCCAAAAGTCCATCAATGGATGAATGGATAAAAAAGATGTGGTATATATACACAATGGAATCAAAAGGAATGAAATCTTGTCATTTTCAACTACGTGGATGGAACTAGAAGGGTATTATGCTAATTGAAATTAGTCAGTGAGAGAAAGACAAATACATGACTTCACTCATATCAGGACTTTAGATACAAAACAGATGAACACACGGGAAGAGAAGAAAAACTAATATAAAAACAGGGAGGGGGACAAAACATAAGAGACTTTTAAATATGGAGAACAAACAGAGGGTTACTGGAGAGGTTGTGGGAGGGGCGATGGGCTAAATGGGTAAAGGGCATTAAGGAATCTACTCCTGAAATCATTGTTGCACTATATGCTAACTAACTTGGATGTAAATTTAAAAAATTTTTAAAAAACAGAGAAAACCTATAAAGGTTTCTATCAATACAAACATATGCAATCCAAAATATTATACCTTCCTCAAAGAAAATTTGATTATGGCTATATTGTTGTGTTCTCCCAAATATTTTAGGCAGAATTATTACTATTTTAGCAGAAACTTTCAGGAAATAGAAGAAGGAATGGTTCACATCTCATTTTAGGAGGCCATTATTACCATGATACCAAACCAATCAAAGATACAAAGAAGAGGGGCTCCTGGGTGGCTCAGTCAGTTAAGCATATGACTTCCGCTCAGGTCATGATCTCACGGTCCATGAGTTCCAGCCCAGAGTCAGACTCTGTGCTGACAGTTCAGTGTCTGGAGCCTGCTTTCGATTCTATGTCTCCCTCTCTCTCTCTCTGCCCCTCCACCTCTCAAAAATCAACATTAAAAAAAATTGGGGGGGGGGGGGTCAATGGGTGGCTCAGTCAGTTAAGTGGCCGACTTCGGCTCAAGTCATGATCTCACAGCTAGTGAGTTCAAGCCCCACACTGGGCTCTGTGTTGACAGCTCAAAGCCTGGAGCCTATTTCGGATTCTGTGTCTCTCTCTAATGCTGCTCCTCCCCCCCTCATGCTCTCTCTCTTTCTCCTTCAAAGTAAATAAACATTAAAAACATTTTTTAAATTTTAATATAGTAGAAAGAAAGCTACAGATAATTATTCCTCATGAAGATAGGTAAAAAAATATTTAACAAAGTTTTAGTAAAATGAATTCCACAATATAAAAATAACAATAGATTATGACCACATAAGGCTTGTTTCAGAAACTAAAGTCTTTATAACCGTTAAAATAATCAAATGTAATGGAATAAATGTTAATGGAATAAAGAGAAAAAATACATAATCACTGCAATAGATATTCCAGGATCAAATCAAGAATATCTGCTTTCAACACTTCTATTCAATATTGTTCTGAAGTCCCTAAACAATGCAGTAAGAAAATAAAGAGAAAAAAAAGAAAGAGAAAGAAATTCCATAAACATTTGGAAGGAAAAGTAAAACTCTTGAAGTGACATGCTCAAACGGGTAGAAGTTCTTAAATTACCAAAAAAATAATAATAATAACTAGAATTAAAATGTAAGCTGGGCAACTTCACAGAATACAAGATAAATATACAAATATAATTAGTATTCATATACAGTAGCAATGAACAATTAGAAAATAAAAACAATTCCATTTATAATAACATCAAAATATTTGAGAAGTTATTGAAAAATGCAAGATCAATATACTAAAAAATATTGCATGTTTAGGGAAATTCAAGATAGTAAAAGTGGAAATTCTCCCCAAACCAATCCATAGAGTCCATGTATAGTTACACCTTGGATTGTGAGTAACTTGTTCTGCAACATTTTCACCTCAATAAAATTGGAGAAAATATTTATGGTATCTGACAAAGGGCTTAAACCCACAATATAAAGAATTTTTACAAGGTGATATGAAGCCAAGATAAAATTTAAATACTGCCCCAAAAAATTTTTCAGGAAATTCATTCAAGTATCTTCAAATGGCCAAGAAACATAATGTGTGCTCAGCCTCTTAGACATTGGGAAAATGCAAATATTATGCCATACAATTATATTCCTCTAAGAATAGAGACAGTCTGAAAAAAGATGAAGGAAAAGGAGACGAAAATACATACCATTTTAGGTGACAATGTAGTAAAAGTATGACTCTTTGTATATTACTGGTGGTATATTGATGTATTCACTTTGGAAAGCTATCTGAGAGTGACTAAATAAAGCTAAATACATACAACGCCTAAGACCCAGCAATTCCACCCCTCGGGATACATCTGAAAGGTAGGCACTTGCATTTACCAGAAGACAAACACAAAAATGTTCAGGTAAAGACACACTGTAAAAATAAAAGAACTAGACACAAACAAAAATGCTCATCAACAGTTGAGTGAGAAAGTAGCCTGTAGTGTAATCAGACACTGGATTTCTATAAAACATAGACAATGAATACTCTTCAACTATATGCAATGAATTGGAGTGAAAGAGTTGAGTGAAAGAATCCAGACCAAAAAAAAAAAAGGAGTACATGGTGCATAATTCTATTCCTAAAAATATCGGAAAAACAGGCAAAACTATTCAATGCTGTTAGAAATCAGGACAGTAGCTGCTGTTGGCAGAAAAAGTCACTGGACGAAAGGAGAGTTTGTGCTTTGTTTCTTTATCTCTATGCTATTTATAAAGATGTGAGCAGTTTGTGAAAATTTTGTTAACCTGTACACTACTGGAATGTTTACTATGTTTTAAGAAAAGTTGCTTTTAAAGAAAGGATGCCTGGACGTCTGGGTGGCTCAGTCGGTTAAGCGTCTGACTTTGGCTCAGGTCATGATCTCGAGGTTTGTGGGTTCGAGCCCCACGTCAGGCTTGGTGCTGACAGCTCAGAGCCTGGAGCCTGCTTCCAATTCTGTGTGTGTATGTGTGTGTGTTTGTGTGTGTGTGTGTGTGTGTGTTCTGTCTCCTCCCCCGCTTGTGCTCTCTCTCTGTCTCAAAAATAAATAAACATTAGGGGCGCCTGGGTGGTGCAGTCGGTTAAGCGTCCGACTTCAGCCAGGTCACGATCTCGCGGTCCGGGAGTTCGAGCCCCGCGTCAGGCTCTGGGCTGATGGCTCGGAGCCTGGAGCCTGTTTCCGATTCTGTGTCTCCCTCTCTCTCTGCCCCTCCCCCGTTCATGCTCTGTCTCTCTCTGTCCGAAAAATAAACGTTGAAAAAAAAAATTTTTTTTTAAAAAAATGAAAAAAAAATAAATAAACATTAAAAAAAATTAAAGAAAGCAACCCAAGAAAAAGAAAGAAGTATCTGATTATTAAAAGCATGACATCAAAGTCCTGAAGGACTGGGGCACCTGGGTGGCTCAGTCGGTTAAGCGACACTAAGCGTCCTGCTTCAGCTCAGGTCATGATCTCACTGCTCATGGGTTCAAGCCCTGCATGGGGTTCTGTGCTGACAGATCAGAACCTGGAGCCTGCTTTGGATTCTGTGTCTCCCTCTCTCTCTGCCTCTCCCCTGCTCATGCTCTCTCACTCTCTCAGAAATAAATAAACATTGAAAAACAATTTTAAAAAAAAAGCCTGAAGGACTGATGATGGGACAGAGAACAGGAACCTAGCCAGAGAAACATTATTTATGGAGGTATGAAAATCAGTTTTCTATATACTCACCCCAACTTCCTCAGAGATGCATTATCTAGTTGAATAGCTTTTGGTTTGGTTTTATTAAGTTGGTCTTAAAAACAATAAGATTTCTGGATCTTTTCACTGCAAATACTCAAGATGGCCATAATACTATCACAGGGCTGACATTGTAAGTTACTACAGGGAGGACTTTCCCTGGATATCCCAGTATCATCATGTGAAATGCAAACAAATACTGTTTATCTGTTTCTTGTGTGCAAGGTGTTTTCAACTGCTTATGATATTTTTTCAAATTGGAGTTTACTTTCTGTAACAGGCTGGCAAATCCTGGAGAAAAGGTCTCAAACAGTATGGCTTTCAACAATTCAGAAAGAGATATAAGACACCCTAATATAGTAAAAAAAAAAAAAACAAAGAAAAAATTCTCCTTTAGATTGAGTCATCTGCTTGATGGTATGGAGAAAACTCAGGATCTTATTCATGAAAAGTTAAGGATCATTGCAAATGAATGAAAGGGACAGGGAAAATATATAAGCATGAAAAACATACTGAAAACATATTAATCGAATACAATGGTTCCTATAAATAGTACAAAGCCAAATGGTTTCTCCCCTGTGTAATTGATAGAGCATACCTTCCACACAAATGGGAATTCCATAAATTTTTGTCTACTTTAAAGTTGATGAATAGGATAAGATATTAAAAAACAGGCAATCAGGTGCGCCTGGGTGACGCAGTCGGTTAAGCGTCCGACTTCAGCCAGGTCACGATCTTGCGGTCCGTGATTTCGAGCCCCGCGTCAGGCTCTGGGCTGATGGCTCAGAGCCTGGAGCCTGTTTCCGATTCTGTGTCTCCCTCTCTCTCTGCCCCTTGCCTGTTCATGCTCTGTCTCTCTCTGTCCCAAAAAATAAATAAACATTGAAAAAAAAATTAAAAAAAAAAAACAGGCAATCAGAGTAAAAATAAAATGGTGATGCTATTTCTGTCAAAGTAAAATGTCTTCCCATTTGCATGTGAATTGCAGGTGATAAAAAAATGGAAATTCACCAAAAAGAAAAACAAAACAAAACAAAAAACCAAAAAGCAAAAAAGACTTGGCTTGATGTCCATTATCTGCACAAGCATGGTTCCCATATTATTTGCAACTATCCTTCCTGTTAAACTATTCAAACACTTGCCAGCTGATATAAAATTTAATTTGAACACATACCAAGTACCTACAATTCCTGTACTAATGTCTTTGGCAAACTTGCTCATATTATTCCCTCCACCTCCCCCCCTCACTCACTATCCAGTATCTTGAAGTGTCTTTCAGAAACAAAAATGGTCTGTGAAATATTTTCAGAAATATTTTCCCCATCAAAAGCTTTTCCCCATCAGAAATTTAGCAATTAAGTCTTTGGAAATTTAAAAAAAATACTCTAAAATAAAGGAACACACACAAGAGTTCACTATTTTTTTCCCATGACAGTGATAGAATTTTTGAGAACTTAAAATTCAAGATAAGCCCCCTCAGTTCAACTTTATCAATTTAAACAAGTGACCAGCAGAGATAAATCAACTTCTCAAATCACATAATAAGCCGGTTTCAGAGGCGGCCCTGGAACCCCAGTCTCCTGATTGTGTCATTCATGATTCATTTACTCTTCCACACCTCGTCTCTTTAGGAGTGCTCCTTCCAATCGTGAGTGATAGCGGCTTGGTAGGACCACGCTGACTATGCATTGCTACAAGAAAATGAATGTAATTTTTCCAAAACTCCCAGTGCCCTGGATCCAACCTTGCCAGCTATGAAAAACAAATTACTCTCCCCAGGCTTTGCCTTCATGACATTAACTAGAATCACTGTGTGTTTCTTTTCATCGTGATTCTTGGAAGGTCAGTCTCCTTTCTTGTAAATAATTCTTTAAATACGAGAGCTCTATATCTCCAGTTTGTCAACCCACTCCATCATGCCTTCAGTAGTATATTTGTGAGTGTCTATGAAACCCTGTTTTTATTCCCTAAGAAGTAGCCCTACTCTAAGCTGAGTACAAAAGCTGACAGGAGGGTAGAGGTTAAGTGTTGGTGTTTGAGTTTAGGCTAATTGAACAAGAAAGCCGTCTACTGGATGAAACATTGCATTTGAGATCCATTCCCTTCTTGCCAGTGAGTGACGGTCCCCTGCAGTGGCTCTCTTTGCCTCCTTTCTTCCCCGGATAAATGAGATTCGGTAATAACGTTTGAGAGCAGAATAGCAAAGAGTAAAGAAGCGAGCAGTTCCTTTCACGTACTTTGCATTTATCAAAGATACGGGGTAGCTGGCATACATAGTAAAATTTCTGGACTCCTTCCACCTGAGATGAGCAGAAAGAAATAACAAGTAAGTGCCGTGTTCAGCCTCAACTTTTTAATCTCTTCTCCAGACACCTGGAGCACCCCTTATCTACGTCTCCAACTCTCAGACTACCTTTCTGTTGATGTTGGCTCTTCCTCTACTCGTCTCCTAAGTATAGATACGGCTCACTGTGCTCTCCTAAACAGTCCCGTGATGTAAAGACCAATAGAATCATGTCACCACCATGCTCAAGGATTATTGAACGTCTCCTCGCTATGAAATACAGAACAAAGTCCTTGGCAAGGCATTCAAAGCCATCTACCAACTGGCCCCAACCTCCTTCTGTCTGCCAACATACCCTCGACCCCCCATGGAAATTCACATTACTTTACAACTATTTCAAACACCTCCGTGACACTATCCCTTTTCTTTTATTAGATTATTTTTCAGCTTATTTATGTATTTAGAGAGCAACAGAGAGAGAGAGAGAGAGAGAGAGAGAGAGAGAGAGACAGCGAGCGCAAAAGAGCCAAGAGGAGGAGGGGCAGAGAGGGGGGAGAAAGAGAGAATCCCAAGCAGGCTCCACATTGTCAGTTCAGAGTCCAACATGGGGCTCGAACTCACGAATCCTGAGTTCATGACCTGAGCCAAATTCAAGAGTCGGACGCTTAACTGACTGAGCCACCCAGGCGCTCCTCCTTTTACTAAATTCTAACTGTAACCTTTGCCAGCTTTGTAACATCTTAATTCCATGTCCTTTAAGAAACTTTCCGAAACCTCCCTAGTTCAAGTATTTTTAATTTCTGTTTGCATTGCTTCCATTATGCCTCTCAGATCATTTCACAGAAGCTGTGTGCTTTTTCTCTTCCAGCATGTGTTTTTCAAGCTTCTGAATCTTATTTAACTTTATGCTTCATGAGTACCACAGGCAATGCTCTTCACAAATAGTACACACACACTGTGGCAGCTAGAGAAGTATGTATGTCACATGAAATTGAGAAGTGAATAAAATAAGGCCTTGTCTGGAGCGCCTGGGTGGCTCAGTCGGTTGAGTGTCTGACTGTTGGTTTGGGCTTAGGTCATGATCTCACAGCTCGTGAGTTTGAGCCCCATGTCCCTCATCAGATTCTGCACCGACTGTGCGGAGTCTGCTTGGGATTCTCTCTCCCTCTTTCTCTGCCCCTCCCCTGCTCTCTCTCTCTCTCTCTCTCTCTCAGAAAGAAAGAAAGAAAGAAAGAAAGAAAGAAAGAAAGGAAGAAAGAAAGAAACAAACAAACACACACACACAAGGTCTCATCTGACTTAGCAATAAATTTTATTCTAGCATGAAATTTGAGATCAGTTGTCTTCAGAAATGAAGAAAATTAGTGTTTCAGTGTTTCATTAGGAAAATGGACATTACAGAAGATATTTCAAGAAGGAAGGCATCCAATACAGAAAACTAACAGCTCTCAAAACAGCTTTGAATGGGGTGCCCAGGTGGCTGAGTTGGGTAAACATCCAACTCTTGGTTTGGGATCAGGTCATGATTTCGAGGTTCATGAGTTCAAACCCCATGTAGGTTTCTGCACTGATAGCAGGGAGCCTGCTTGGGATTCTCTCGCTCTTCCTCTTTCCTCCTCCCCTGCTCATGCTCTCTCTTTCTCTCAAAATAAATAAAATTAAAAAAAAAAAAATTTGGAGACCTAGCAACCAAGGTCAGGAAAACTCTACTGATGTTTCGGAAATCAGAAACTGTAGGAGACAACCGTCAGTGAGTTCAGCTGCCCACCACCCTGCACGTGTGGCTCACCGGGGGATGCCTTGGATCACTGGAAATGCCTCTTGGCTTCGAAAGCCAAGGCCCACACTCCTGCCCCAACCTGCCAGGAGGCATCATGCCTTCTGTTTGTTTTCCACCTCCCAAATCTCATACAAGTGACTCTAATTGATGCCTCCGAGTGCTGGCAGAGGTTCTGAGAAATGGAGTTACCAGGATTCTAGGCCCTATTATGTAAGCGGCAATATTGAAAAGGAAAAGGATTGTTAAATATTTAATGGCTAATTGGGCACACAAAGACCCAGAGGTCACCATGAGTCAGGACTGTTTTTCTGAGCTGTGGAATTTGATACAAACATACATGACTAAGTGAGAGAATTATGTGCAACTGCCCAGAACTTTAACCCAGTTGAGCTAAATGAGTTGACCCAGGATGTCACAGTCTAGTTACTTAGCTGACAGAGACCCAATTAAAGACTCAAAAAGCGATAAATTATGTATTTCTTGAAATGTGTCTTATTGCAAATCATAGGTGATACCATTTAAAAAGAGAGGAAATAGGATTAATTGATAAGAAGGAAAAATGTACTTTCATTATTTTCATGTGGAAGAAAGATTGTTTTGACCACAACAGTGATCTCAGTATTTGAAGGGTCTGAAAAAGTTGCCAAATCAGTAGTGAAAACTACTAATCCCGTGTGGAAAAAAAATAGCGCCTTGACATGAACTCTACCAGAAAGCTACCAATGTCTGTAAATGGCTAGAAAGAAACCAACCTACTTTCCACGCTTCTTCCTTTCATGCAACCACAGGACATTTACGTTTTTTTTTTTTTTAATGCAGCAACTCTGCAACATTAAAATTCTGTCCATTTTCACTCATTTCTTTAGTTTGTCTTTTTATTTCTCTGTTCTTCAATAGTTGCGTATGAGTGTGTTTTAGGAACAAAGAAAACCCGGATCCTAAGAAGAGCTTCATGAAATCCACAGCTGTGAAGTTAGGCACAAGTAACATCTGAAGCATATATTGTCAACATACAGGATGGCGCATTTTTAGGAAACCTCCCTCTTGCCAAATAGAACGGGGACAATAGGGGTGTAGAAGAGAGAAAAAGTGAGAGCATATACATGGTATATATAATTCTGCAAAATCTTGTGAGACGTTTTGGATGTATTGCTAAGAGCTGTGCGACATTTGACAAATTGTATAATCTCTCTGTTCCTCCATTTTGTTTGTTCTTTATGTTTCTTTTTTTTTAATGTTTACTTATTTTTGAGAGAGAGAGAGAGAGAGAGACAGAGCGCAAGTGGGGGAGGGCAGATAGAGAGAGAGACACGGAATCCGAAGCAGGCTCCAGGCTCTGAGCTGTCAGCACAGAGCCCGATATGGGGCTCGAACTCACAAACCGTGAGACCATGACCTGACCCGAGGTCAGACACTTAACCGACTGAGCCACCCAGGCTCCCCTGTTCTTTATGGTTCTTTAACCATATCCTGCGTTGCCTAGAGTCCGCTCAGGCATTTCTCTGAATGGGAGCACCCCAAACTGTGAAGCCTGTCGCCTTCACTCTGCTTCAACCTGAGCAACCATTCTCTCCGGGAAGTCTGCATCAAATTGCTCTTGAGCTGAGGATTGCTAAACTGAAGAACAATTTGAGATCCACTGGTTTAGTGAACTACAAAAGGCGATGCCCTAGGAATGTGATGTTTCTTTTTGTCAGGTGACGTTAGATGAAACTTTTCAAGGGATATAAACATCGCTCTATTTTAAAAGGTGTCCAGGAGGGGCACTTGAGTGGGTCACTCAGCTGAGTATCCATCCAACTCTTGATTTGGGCCCAGGTCATGATCTCAGGGTCATGGGATCAAGCCCCACTCAGGCTCCACACTGAGCATGGAGCCTGCTTGGAATTTCTTTCTATCCCTCTGCCCCTCTCCCGCTAATTTATTTTCTTAAATAAATAAACAAACAAATATATAAATAGCTGTCCAGAAAGGAAGAATTCATCATGGCTTTCATGCTATATTCCTCAGCCTCACTTTCATCCTAAAATGTCTCCTCTTTGGGGTATTTAGTTCAGCTTCACCAGTAATCAAAGAAATAAACTAATGCCCATATAAAAGACCAATTTTCATCTGTCAGATGAGAAAAGGACTTAAAAGGAGTAATTTTTTTTAAGAATGTGTATAAACAACAATTTCTTATATTTCCAAAGAGGTTGTAAATTGGGACAGACTCGTGGGAAAGAAAGTAAATTGGTAATGTATGTCAAAAGCATAATGTGTTTCTGTGCCTTGAATCCATAATGTCGCATCCACAAATGAAGCCTAAAAAATAATCCAGTGAAAACATTATTTGTCTATCCAGCTATTCTTTCTGCACTATTCTACAGTAAGTATATCAGAACCAATACAGACTAGGGGTGTTATATTAACTGTGCTACATACATGCATATATTGATATAACATGTAGGCATTAAATACAGGTTTTTGAGAATTGTTAACGACATAAGGGACTTTTTTGTGATATAATGTTAATTGTAAGAAAACAGAAAATGCTTAGCAGAAATACTACAACATGTTAACAGTGGCTAACTAAAGGTGGTGAATATTTTCCACTTATAAGATTCCACTTGTAAGATTTTCCACTTACTGATAAGGTCTGTATTTTCCAAAGAATAAACATTAAGTTTGTCATAAACAAAGACTATTTACATAGAAAGTTGAGCATTTTTATATGCAGTGGAATTGCAGAACAGAAATGTTTGCCCTCTTAGAGGTAACATTTCACACAAAAAAATGTATTTTAGGTTGTGTCCATTCTCGCTAGTCAAAGTGCAGATCACTGCTGGTATTCTTCACATTGTCTTAATTTCAGTATGGTGCAAATCATTTTTTTTCTTTTAGCAATCTATTATTTTACATGGATGTTGATATCTCATCGCATAATGTTGACTAATGTCGATTCAGTTTCCCAAGATCTAAGTTTAATGACTTCAAGTGTTCGCTGAGTTACTGTCAAAGATAAACCAAGCTGGACACCAGTTAAAGTGATAAGGACAGATTCTAGTCAGTAATAACTATTGCAATGGGGAAAAGAGTGCATCCTGCACTGAATTTCACTTTGATTTGTAGAGATGACTGGAGCAGAGAGGAGGGCAAGTGGGTGCTCAGTAGAATCTGGGAAGTGACAAATCACCAAGGATTGGTTAGTGTAGATGCAGTTCTGCCAGCTGTGTCTGCTAGCTGGTTACGATTTCATCAACCCACAGTGATTGGGAGACAGAAGATATATCCTTCCTGATTATTATATGTGAAAGGATGGCTTTCAGATCCTTGAGAAAGACACTCCTAAATGGTAGTAGATACATATATATCTCAAAGAGTCAAATGAAGGATTCCCACTTGCCAGCCCTTTTGACTAAATGCTTCAAGAATGTATGACCAGGGATGTATTCTCAGGTGTTGGCCAGAATGGCCCATTCTTCTACTGGTCCTGAGCTTTGTCAGGCCAACTTCAAGGTGGCTGGGGTCACTCTAGGGATGTGACCTTGAGCTACTGGAAACTATGTTGGGCAGAGTTTAGACTTTGTAGAGGAAAGAGCTCAGAGAAGCCTGGCTAGAATTTGGTCAAAGACAGAATCATTGTCAGTACCAACATCTTTCAAGCAAAGCCTCAAGTACATCACATAAGAAAGAAAGAAGAAAGTTCTGGGGCACCTGGGTGGCTCAGTTGGTTAAGCGTCCGACTCTTGGTTTTGGCTCAGGTGATTATCTCACAGTTCGTGAGTTCGAGCCCCGTGTTGGGCTCTGTGCTGACAGCTCAGAGCCTAGAGCCTGCTTCAGATTCTGTGTCTCCCTCTCTCTCTGCCCCTCCCCCACTCGTGCTCTGTCTCTCTCAAATAAACATTAAAAAAAGAAAGAAGAAAGTTCTTGCAATTTATTTATGTTTTAAGTTTATTTATTTTGAGAGAGAAAGAGAGAGAGCAAGCAGGGCAGGGGCAGAGAGAGAGGAGAGAGAGAATCAAAAACAGTCTGCAATATCAGCAGACCATGAGACCATGACCTGAGCTGAAATCCAGAGACTGATGCTTAAATGACTGAGCCACCCAGGCAGCCCAAGTTCTTGCAATTTAGAAAGTCCTCCGGTGTACTTATCTACTTACCCTTATACCCAGAGGCAGTTTTTGTTTTAGCTTCCAATGATCAGAAGTATCTGCTAGTTGAGTACTTTTGAGAGTTTGAGTATGATCTATTTAAGTGATTATTACCCTTTGTCTTTACCAGAGAAGCCCAGATAAAATACTTGAAGCAATCAATACTACGTATTAATTAAATGCACACTACAGATTCAGCTATGCAATATTTATATATAAGAAGTGTTTTTGGGAAAAAGGAAAAAAGTTTTAACTCACATCCCAATGCATAATTCATCCATTATACTGAATTCAACAATAATTTATTGAGAGTCGGTTTATAGCAAGCAATGTGTTTCATAATTCATTCACTACTCATCTCAATAAGCTCTTCTCAGTGGCTAAGACAGTGATTGAAAATGAATGTTTCCACGTAGGATTTTTCAGGAGTCTCAGTAGTGGAGCAGGCTTCATCCTGAACTTCAGTATGAATGTTCCATACTAAGCTTGGGAACCATAGCTGTAGTTTCAAAAAGGTACATTAGAAACTGACCAAAGACATGTATAATTTAATAACTCTCCAGAAGTAAGATCACCTCAAAGGAAACATCTACTACTGTGTTGAGAAGAAAAGTCTTTGGAGTCAGGTAAACCAGGGTTTGATTCCTTAATTGTTCTCTAGCTGTGTGATCTTGGACAAGTTACTAGGCTTCTCTGGGACCTCCATTTCATCTGTAAATTAAGGATAATTCTTACCACATAGAATGTTGCTCTAAGGTTAGATGAGATAATGTGAATACAACTTCTGATACATAATAAACTGTCAATAATATTTGTTATGTAGAGTCTTTTATTTTTCATGCTTCGGAGATATTCTGGGTTCATGTCTAGACCACCACAATAAAGCAAATACTGCAATTAAGTGAGTCAAATGAATTTTTTAGTTTCTCAGCGCATATAAAAGTTATATTTAAACATACTATAGCCTTTTAAGTGTGCAAAAGAATTATTGCAATAATTCACAAAGCAATGAACATATCTTAATTTAAAGAAATAATTTACTGCTAAAAAATAAAAATGATTATTGCAATAATTCATAAAGTAATGAATGTGTCTTAAATTTTAAAAAGTAATTTATTGCTAAGAATACTAATTATTATCTGAGATTTCAGGGAGCTGTAATCTTTTTGCTGGTAGAGGGTCCTGCCTCCATGTCGATGGCCGCTACTGACCAGGGCGGTGGTTGCTGAAGGTTGGGGTGGCTGTGCCAATTTCATAAAATAAGGCACCAATAAAGTTTGCCACATCTATTGACTCAATGATTTCTCTGTACCATGGGATGCTGTTTGGTAGCATTTTACCCACAGTAGAACTTCTTTCAAAGTTGGAATCCATCTTCTCAAACCCTGCCGCTGCTTTATCAACTAAGTTTATGTCATGTTCTAAATCCTTCACTGTCATTTCAATAATGTCCACACCACCTTCACCAGAACTAGGTTCCAGCTCAAGAAATCACTTTCTTTGCTCATCCGTAAGAAGCAACTCCTCATCTGTCACAGTTTTATCCTGACATCGCTGTAATTCAAATATAGTAATAATGAAAACTTTGAAATATTGTGATAATTACCAAGCTGTGATGCAGAGACACAAAGGGAGCAAACGCTGTTGGAAAAATGGCACCAGTAGAATTGCTCGGCTACAGGGTCACCACAAACCTTCAATTTGTAACAAACACAAGATCTGCAAACAGTCATAAGGTGAAGGTAATAAAATAAGACATGCATGCAATTGGACTTCTGTGGGATCCATGAATTGGAAGCATATAATGAAGCAGAACAGACAGAACAACTGAACAATTAACATAAATATACAAAAACACACTAATGTGCTAAGTGTTCAAATGGAAAACAAAATAGGACAGGATAATAGTTAATTTAAATCTAATGTCACCTAGAGAAATGCCAGTAAGATAAGAGAAAACATAACATTTGAATTTAGTCTCAAAGAATACATACATGTTTTCTAGGTAAATTAGAAGATAAATTTATATGTAAGAAGCATCATGTACAAAAACAGAAGGATAAAGAGCATGATCTGGGGAAAGATGGCATCAGTGTCACTGAGGTACAGTCTTGGTGAGAGGTGGAGGGGGTTGGGGAGATTAAAGCTTCATTTGGGACATATTATGTGGGTGTTGAGGTGGAGTTGTCAATGTTTCTTTCAGATAGCCCTACCCAGATGAAGAATTATTGTATGCCCATCTGTGTTTTAGGATAATGGCTTGGAGGCTCCGACTTTCCTCCATAAAGCGTACAAATCCTACTTTTTCTCCCAATAGACACACATTTTTAACAAGTTCATGAGTTACAAAAAGACAGGGAGAGCTTTCGTTTTGCAAATTAGTAATGATGAAGAAGAGTGTTTTAAGTTGTTTGCCTTGAGGTTTAAAATACCCAGCCTTCCTTTTGGGCCTAGAAAAAGGACAAGTCCCCTCTCTTAAATGTCCCACCATAGAATCCACAACAAATCTGCTGGGTGTCTGTCACGTATTCAGTTGCACCTGTAGAGAAAGAATCAATACACACAAAAGCAGTGGCCAGTGCTAAGAGAATTTATTCCACATTAGGAAGGCAAGAAACTGTGCCATCGGTACACTGGAGAGCTTAAATTGGAGAAGAGCTTTTCATGTCTGTCTGAGCCATACTGGTGTTCTGTTAGGCATTTGTGATAATATCTGAGGAACATTTCTCCATTGGAGTTGTCTATTTATTATTGCACCAAAATAAGCTGTCAATTCCCCAGCAGGACTGCACGTGCTTCTGTGTTACGCAGCTGATTTCCTAACATACGCACAGGGACTTTTCGACCTTTCCGAGTGTAAAAATTCATTATGATAAATGGCTTTGTAAACTTATTATACAGTGGAGATTGCCTCAATGGTCATCAAAAGGCTACTGAAAAATTGATTTTTAAATTACAAACTGGGAGAAGATAATGCTACGCACCCTTCAGGCCTATTAGTCATTTTGCAAATGTAGCTTCATCAAAAGGACTGATTTAATATCTAATAATATGATACCACTGAGAACGAGTGACCAAGGTGACAAGTCTCATGATGTCCCAAATCAAATCCTTGGTATATCTGCCATCCACACCAAACCTGATTGTACTTCTGTTGCTTTTATTTCTGTTAATAGGACCATTATCCTTCTAGATATTTAACCTTTAAACCTCAAAACTGGGTTTCAATTAAATTCCTCTCTCCCTTATCCCTTCAAAATCTGGTTGGTCACAAAGCCGTTATAGGTTAAAAAATACTATTTCTAAGATATCTCTGATTATATATATAATATAATATATATAAATTATATTTTATATATATATATGTATATATATACATATATATATATATATATATGCTTGCCACCTGGTTTAAATCCTATTACCTATCTGGACTATTCCAGTAACTTATAACTTGTACTCTTGCCTTTAGGCTCTCTCGGTTGGAGCCAAGACAGACCGTTGCCATAGGAACTTTACTCCCTTCTCTCCAGATCAAACACTCGGAAGGGACTCCCCTTTGCCTACAAGATAACTCATTAGCATAACATAGCAGACTGTCCAAAAACTGTTTTCCAACTGCCTTTCAGTAAACCTTCCTGTTCACTGTCTATTCCTCCCTAAATAGGACCCTGCCATTGGTCTATTACCAGCATCATTTTGAGATTTTTTTGTGTTTACATTATGCCTATTAATAGGTAGTGATACTGCTTCCATCCTGAAAAGCTGTAAAATTTGCTCCAAAATATTGCTGCATTTCGTGTGTTCTAGCTTGCATTACACACACGCATATACACACATACGTAAATTTATGCTGTGTTCTCCATAATACCAGTTTAAAGCTTTGTTCATAGGATCCAGTAGGAGGACACGGGGATTACTTTAAGGGAAGGTGGAGGCCTGGAGAGGACTAACGATAGCATAGCTTTTAGCACACCCACCCATTACTTCAATTCAATAGCTAGGATTTTGTTTGTTTTATTCAATAAAGTATCATATAGTATTCAATTTTATTTTTTAGTTTCCACTCTTTCTTGTTTCAAAGTATAAGGGATTTCCTACACTGACCTCCTAAATATCCACATGGACAGAATCTCTCAGGATTCTCCAGAGTCAAACTTCATCAGAAAGGAGGTAGCTCTCCCCAAAACTCCGAATCCACTGTCCAAGTAGACAACAGATGGCTTTGACCCAACACCTCTAGACTGAGACCCTCACACTTCAGGCCTCTGACCACCAGCCTATTTATTTAGTCTTTTCACCATTGTCTTTCTGTCACCTTTTCCCCCTCTCTCTTGCATTAAAGTTTTTTTTTTTAATTTTTTTTTCAACGTTTATTTATTTTTGGGACAGAGAGAGACAGAGCATGAACGGGGGAGGGGCAGAGAGAGAGGGAGACACAGAATCGGAAACAGGCTCCAGGCTCTGAGCCATCAGCCCAGAGCCTGACGCGGGGCTGGAACTCACGGACCGCGAGATCGTGACCTGGCTGAAGTCGGACGCTTAACCGACTGCGCCACCCAGGCGCCCCTGCATTAAAGTTTTTGATTGCTAGAATGAAGTTCTGCAAGTTTCTTCTCCTAACCCCGGTTGCGTAGGCAAATCTAGAGAAGGCACACAAATGCATGGGTATCAAACCTGACTCATCTATAGACTCCAGAAGGGCTGGGATACATTCTCCTGGCTGACTACAGCTGGGACAGAATCTGGTCTGAGAGGCATGATCCCAAGCCTTCTAATAATTATCATGCCCATGCTTGTTTTTATCACAGTTCACTGTTTTCTCCTGATTCCTAAATGCTTTTGCACGGCTACTCACTCAACCAGTGATTGGAATTCCACTTACAATGACAAAAGTGGCAAGGAGTCCTGACAGCAGTCGCACCCAGTTAGTCTGAGATCACAGTGGACCCAAGAGAGGTAGCTATTTCAGAGGTCAGATTAGAGCAACAGTCTCCCTGTTACCCAGAGGACAGCCCGGAAGAGAGCCTGAAAGACTAAGAATTTCTACGGTGGCACTAGCATTATTTTGACCCCTGGAGCTTTTTCTTCCCATCATTTATAGAAATGAATTTAGCCCCTGTTACATTTCCTATTCCACCTTACACCTAAACTGTCCAACCAGCAACTGCCAACTGCAAGAGTGATTCTTCCCTCTTCCAAAAACCATTTTGATCTACTATTCCTAAAACGAGTTGAATTTCAGGCTATGCCTCTGGCTAACGCTCTGTAAAAACTCCACCTTTCTTTCCCAAGGTAAAACACTACCTCAGAGCTCTCATGCCAAATTATTACAAATAAAGGCTCATGTTTAAAATGGCCTGGTTAATCTTCTCCTATATTATTTTGCTCAAATCAAATAAGAAAGAACTGGTAGAGCCCCAACTCACACTCAAGCTTTCTGCGGACCAGCAGATTCCTCTTACTGATACAAAACACTGAGTCAAGATCACGACTGTTATATGAACACAAAAAAGAGAGATTTTTTTCCTGGTGATATGCTACGGGGGGATGCTTAGAAAAAGACAGAAATCGGGTCTGACACTCTGGACACAAACATGTAAATGAGATATCCTTCTTAAAGGTGCGTATGAAACAAATGGGAAGAAGGACAACTTTTAGCAAGCAAGCTATGAAAATTTCACATCAGCCAATTCCTATTTACACTCACAGAGGATGAACACTATCCCCTCACTGAAACCCTTCATTTAAGAATTCTGCTTCTTTGTTTTTCCATGTGTAGAGAGAAGGAAGAACTCTGCCTTAGCATCCAGAATCGGTCAAAACAATGCTGACATTTCATTTCTTCAGGGATCGACAATTTATGCTCAAAGCAACGGAAATAAAGGTTAGAACACTCTTGCAGCTTGCTGGGAGGGTCGCTTGCTACTCAGAGCAGGAGCTCAGGGGAAGCTGCTGTCTAGAATTTTCTGTCATCTGACCCCTTCCCTATGACCCCACCACAACCAAGTAATAAAAAATACCAACTGTACAGCTCAGGGCACTGTGGACAACTAAAGTTTCCTACCCTCAGGAAAACTGCTAGCAGCCAGGTAGGATAAATATGAGTGTGGTGGAATAGGTGTTCCTTATATTAATAGATGCATTGCTTTTCATGGGATAAAAACTTTGATTTTCTGGCTTTGGGTCGCCTCGTATTATAAATAAAGAAGCAAAGCACAGCACAGTTCAGAGAAGTAGGAAGTACTACATTGAGGAGACTATACAAGATGCAGTTGGAAAGAAAGCACCTTCGGAAGAGATGAGAATGATGCCTAAGCCTTGACGGACTGTAAGGAACCGTTAAGCACAGCAGTTTTTCACAGTCGGAGAGGAGTAACATCTCTGGAATGGTGAGACGCACAAAAGGATAAATACTATTTATCACCTCTGCTTGAAACTATGGGGCACCTGGGTGGCTCAGTCGGTTAAGCGTCTGATTCTTGATTTCACCTCAGGTCATGATCTCACCCTTCGTGAGTTTGAGCCCCGCCGTGGGCTCTGTGTTGACTGCGTGGCTCCTGCTTGGGCTTCTGTCTCTCCCTCTCTCTCTCTCTGCCCCTCCCCCACTTGTGCACATGCTCTCTCTCTCTCAAAATAATAATGAACTTAAAAAAAAAAAGAAACTACAGATTGGTAAGCAGCCATATTGGCTGTTGCACTGGCCAATCCCCTCCTCAGCATCAAGACACTCATTCTTCAGCTGGTGAGTCCCTCTCTGGGTAAGGGCCTCGGGCCAAAGGGAGCTGCCTTGCTCAAGGTAATAACTCCGTCCAGGGACACCTGGGCACAGGGCATCCGTTGATTGGTGCCTTTATTTTAGCAGCACCGAGTTTTAGGTGAAGGTATTTGGACATGTTGATCTCTTTTGCTCCGCCTGCATTATTAAAGAGTATTTTACCTGGGTATACATTTCTAGATTAAAAATATAATTCTGTTTTCCTTGAATGTCAAGTCTGCTAATACTATAATTTCTGTGAATCTGAAGATAATCCTTTTTTCCGGTAGCTTTTAAGAATTTTCTATTTTTATCCTTGATATTGTAATATTTCACCGCATTATGTCCATGTGTGGGTCTATTTTATCTACCCTACACGACACTTGCATTAGCCAGTTACTGTACAAAAAAGACCCGGTGGTTTTCAAACATCACTCACGGACACTCATGCAGCTACAGCTCGTCTTGGGGTTAACTGACCTAATGGGACTTGGCAAGATGTAGCGCCCACTACAGTCTGGACCAAGATATAATACTCTCACAATATATAACAGCCCACATATGGCAGGCTGAAGCCAGTCGTGCGATCAAATACAGAGTCAAGAAGTAGAGAGGTAGACTTTTCTCCTAAGCGGAGGGACTATACAGGACGACAAAGGGAAGGTTTCAATAAGGGGACTAGAATTCATTCCACCATAATCCTGTAGGTTATTCCCAAGCTGAAAACCCTCCTGCCCACTTTAGTATAAATATTCTCAGACTTCATCCTTTAGAGTATCATTTCCATTCCCTCTCTTTTCATCCTCTGTAGCTTTCTTTAGAAATCTGTTGCAGACTGTCAAATTATACTCCAAGCCCCAATTTTATTTTTCATAATTTTTCTATTGACTCCATATCCCTTTTCTATACCTGAAAAGAAAATGAAATTCTACAAAGTATTTTTTCCTACTTTTTGGATATATAAAATTAACAGATTTATTTCAATTGCATTACTCATACAATAATATATTCTCAATCTACAGAAGTCTTGTGATGTACATAAAGTGAAATCATCTTCCAGCTTCTCCTGCCTCTACCCGGACTCTGAATGCTAATTCCCAATTAGAGTATATTTAGAGTATATTCATCTTTATGTACTTAGAGTTTGCTAGAATAATGTATATATACATGAACATATAGAAATACATTTTTGTTTTATGAAAACTTTTTTTTACACATGTAAATTATAAAGTACATATCTTGGGGGGGCAGATCCAAGAATTGGACAGCCCCCCCCCCATGCAAGTGAAGTGCTCTGCTTCTTTTTTTTTTTTTAACATTTATTTTGTTTTTGAGAGATAGAGAGAACAAGCAGGGGAGGGGCAAGAGAGAGAGGGAGACACAGAATCTGAAGCAGGCTCCAGGCTCTGAGCTGTCACCACACAGCCCAACATGGGGCTTGAACCCACACACACACAAACCACGAGATCATGACCTGAGCCAAAGTTGGTGCTCAGCCGACTGAGCCATCCACATGTCTCTGAAGTGCTTGCTTCTTACGCTTCCTTTGCTCTGTGGTAAACCTACCTGTCTATAAATACAGCGACTTCCTCTTTTTCACTGAAACATTTACATGGGATATATTTTCACTGCAAAATAATATACAGCTCACATAATTTATTTAAAATATTGCATATAACTTTTGTGTTAAGTCGTCATATTGTAGCTTTAGTAAAATTTTTGCCAGCGTTGTTGTTAACAGGTAAATATTTCTCTGGGATGCACAGGAAGAACCCTAGTCTTTGTATGAAAGATATACATATTTTCAATCTGAGCATATATTGTGAAAATATCTTCCAAAGAGACTGTTATAATTTACACACTTTTTTGACAAGGGGTAATATTGGTAATTTTGCCCACTTTTAAACATTGCATTCGCCAGCATATCTTTTTTTGCTTTTAATGTTTTATTTATTTTTGAGAGAGAGAAAGACAGAGTATGAGTGGGAGAGGGGGACAGAATCTGAAGCAAGTTCCAGCCTCTGAGCTGTCAGAACAGAGCCCGATGCAAGGCTCGAACTTGTGAACTGTGAGGTCATGAGCTGAGCTGAAGTGGGACACTTAAGCCACTGAGCCACCCAGGCATCCCCATTCCTTGGCATATCTTAATGCTGTGTATTCTGTATTGATGAATTTGAATTTTTAAAATGTGTGTTTTTCTTTGTTAAAGAAGATGAAACTCTTGGGGGATGAGATGAAGAATAAAAATAAAATATATGTCATTTAATGAACTTGAAAAACAAAACATTGAATGAGACAAGCCCCATTCTACTACATCAAAGACAATATGAAACAATGGAACCATTTATACATACACTTGGAATAATCTGGCATTATCTACTGACCTGATGATGAACGTGATCATAATTTTTCCAAAACAGTCCTAATTTACCTATTGTTCTAGCATCCTGTTCCATTTAGTACTAATGGTCTAGAGTACTGACCAGAGGATTATTCACCATCATTGCCCTTGCCAGCCACTTGGCCTACCAGCCAGCTGTTCCTATACCAGCATGCAGTCTGCAACATGTAAAGGTGATCAGGCCACCAATTAGTGGGTCAGTGGAAATGAAAGAAGTTATAGTTAAAACAGATATGAAATATACATAAAAAAGAGGCTGAGCCATCCTTCCAGAGAATTTCTAAGTAATCATCTGAATGCTTTTGCTACGGTACGTTTGGCATTTATCATAAACTGTACATCTATAAACTACTTTATTCGGTTGTTTGATGATATTCTTTTTATTTTGAAATAACCCCTTTCAGAATAAATGGCTCAAGAGTCAAAAGTTACATATAAAATGCAAGTAATGTAAACCAAAAAGTGAACTATGGGATTTTCATTTCTTAGAAAGCTGAAATGTACAAACATTTTATAAACTGTTTACAGTATTTATGATTTCCTTACATGTTAAAGTGATACTGTTATCGGTATTTTTTTAAAAAACGATATAAGATAATCCTGTGGAAGGATAATCAATATCCACTTTAAAAGTTAGTAAATTCAGGGGCACCTGGGTGGCTCAGTCAGTTGAGCATCCAACTTCGGCTCGGGTGACGATCTCATGGTTCCTGAGTTCAAACCCTGTGTTGGGCTCTATGCTGACAGCTCAGAGCCTGTAGCCTGCTTCAGATTCTGTGTCTCAGTCCCTCTCTGCCCCTCCCTGACTCATGTTCTCTCTCTCTGTCTCTCTCTCTCTCAAAAATAAATACACATTAGAAAAGATTTTTTAATAAATAAATGAATGAATGAATGAATGAATAAAATATGTAAGTTAGTACATTTAACACAACTACCCCAAAAATGGTGATTTATCATACAAAACTGAGGAAGATGCATTTACAGGTAAAACACATACGCCTGTGAAGCATAACTCTTCATTCAGATCAAATGGCTAAACACTTAAATAAACTTTTTCTATATCAAGGAGTTATGGTGAGTAATTACAAAATTAATTGGCACCTGTTAATGTGATGATCCCAGAAGTTTCATCAGATACTTCAAATAGAAACCAGTTAATTCCCATAGTATATTTATCATTGAATTTAAGGAGTCAAAGAGTTTAGAAATTCATTCTGACAATGATAAAACATTCAACTTTATAATAAATCCTTTTGGGAGTTTATTAAAAGTTTAACACTAGGGGTGCCTGGGTGGCAAAATCAGTTGAGCATCCAACTCCTGCTTTTGGCTCAGGTCATGATCTCACAGTTCGAGGATTCGAGCCCCAAGCTGGGTTCCGTGTGGTGAGCATGGAGCCTGCTTGAGATTCTCTCTCTCCCTCTCTCTCTCTGCCCCTTCCCTACTTGCTTTCTCTCTCTCAAAATAAATAAGTAAATATTAAAAAAAAAAGTTCAACACTAAAGATAAAACTGACTGCTTTATGGTGATAACAGAAATACAAATTTTGATGGAACAAACATTTGCATCATGGTAAACACAAAATTCTTGCGAAATTAACAAGCCTGGATAGCATAAATGTTCTCGGGTCTGTGATGCATACAAAATTCATAACTGCATCTAAACAAATTGTAATATCCCAATGCCCTAGACAGAAGCTGTGGTTGTCAAATTTTACAACATGCGTGATTTGAGTAAATTAACTATAAAGTCTTTATAATATTCTTGACGTTGAAAACCAAAAAAATCTTTGGCACCACAGTATGCACCACACAGTTATTTTAGAAATGTCTTGGGGCGCCTGGGTGGCGCAGTCAGTGAAGCGGCCGACTTCAGCCAGGTCACGATCTCGCAGTCCGCGAGTTCCAGCCCCACGTCGGGCTCTGGACTGATGGCTCGGAGCCTGGAGCCTGTTTCCGATTCTGTGTCTCCCTCTCTCTCTGCCCCTCCCCCGTTCATGCTCTGTCTCTCTCTGTCCCAAAAATAAATAAACGTTGAAAAAAAAAATTTAAAAATAAAAAAAAAAAAAAGAAATGTCTAGACTTTGAAGCGTTAGTTGGTAAATCAACCTAAGTATACTACCATGAACTTTTTTTGTAAACAGGTCCTCTGAAGTTAGGGAGCCTTGTTTTTCTAATGCCAGTAAAAGTATTCAAGTAAATCATTTAATAAATTTAGTATCAAGAATTTTGGAAACTTTTGCTGAATTAGTTATTGAAAACAAAGTGTACAAACAATCCCTAATTTATCATAGTTTGGCTTATAGTTTTTTGACTTTGTGATGGTGTGAAAGTGATATGCATTCAATAAAAAAATTTCGAATTTTGATCCTTTCCCCGGTGAGTGACATGTGGCATGAAGCCCTCTCGTGATGCCGAGTGACGACATCTGGCAGGCAGCCACACCATCACGAGGGTGATCGACTGTTACACTTGACCATTGTGCACCCGTACAGCCGTTCTGTTCTTCACTTTCAGTACACTATTTAATATGTCACGTGAGATACGCATCACTTGATTATAATACCAGCTTTGTGTTAGATATTTAGGCCAACTGTAGACTAATGTAAGTGTTCTGAGTGTGTTAAGGGGATACATACTCTATGAACACACTCGCAAAACATCGCAAACATATTAAACTGTCATTATTAGCCAGATATTCACAGGAGGCAAAACTCTAAAGAAATTCCAAAGGTGTTGTTACTTATAAGGAGAAGAAAGAATCAAGAAAAGAATCAAGGCTTCAGGGATTCTACAAATATTCTCTTTCTTGATCCTGATGGAGTTTAGACAAATGTTTCCCTTACAATAACTCATGAAGCCTACATTTGGATTTCATTTGTTTTGCTGTGTGTCAATTTTTCATTTAAAAAAGGTATACAGACAAACATTCTGAAAAACATTTAAAACATTTTTATTTGGTAGCCTCCTTTTATCATTTGCTGGAGTAGTTGTACTTTTGAAATACAAAGCTGAATTATAAAACATAGCTACATCAAGGTGATTTTCCTAATCTGAGTGAGCATGTGTGTGTATGTATGAGTTGTGTTTATTTGTATGTGTTTGTAGGTATGTGTGTGTGTGTGTGTGTGTGTGTGTGTGTGTGTGTGGGTGTGTGTGTCTACATGTGCATTTGCATGAGAGACTGGTTTGTATGCTTTGGGGTGAGGTAAGGATACATTTTTTGGCATGGGATAATATGATTATCACAGAAAGATTAAGATGAACTAAGAATTTGAAATTGGAAACCCCAAACAGAAAATTTCAAGTAAATGGAATAAAAGAAATAAATATATTGCTTTCATCAAGTTTGGTGTTGTAAAATACATACTTTAATATTAGCTTATTCCCAGATTTTTGTTTTCCCAGTGTGTGGTTCATGCAACTATAATGACTTTTTGAAAATAGAGCCCTCAGCTACTAGAGAAAGAGCTCCACCTGTTATTCTCTGATTATTCTCATTCCGTACTGCTTTTCACTGCCTCCTTATGAGTATTATCCCCAAACAAAAACAAGAAACACCTGCTGTATTATACACAATTTTCAATCAATTCATCAGTAGTGTTAGCATCAAAGAAAGAAATCAAGCAAATTATTAGCCTGTTTGGGAACTGGGAGAACAGATTTAAAGGATGTGAGTATTTTCCTTTTGAAATAATTTGCTTTCTTCGCCTTTTGTAATTATGGAGCACCAAATTCTTTTTGCCTTGCCAGTTACAATTTTCATCATTGTCTTTTATAATATTTATTGAAAAAGTCCCTGAATATTGGGCACCACCAAATATAAAGACACACACACACACACACACACACACACACACACACACACACACACACACACCATCCCCTATACACAGATAACATGGCCAGCATTTTCTACAAGATTCAGGTTTCATTATAATCATTCTGCCATTCCCTCAAATTCTGAATTCACTTGCTTAACCCATTCAACCTTTAATTTGGCACTTCGATTCTCAGGTAGCAAAACTCACTTAAATTAAACAAAGACTTATTGATTGTTACATAATCTATTGGATAAATGTGCAAACTCTGAAGCTTACAGATCTGGCTTTATATAGTAGCTCAAATTATAATTAACTGTGTATGATTGAGGCACATTAGTTACCTCTATACAATTCCATCTCCTTACCTATAAAGTGGTCATATTATCCTGAGATAAAACTTTAGTAATGTAGAAACTAGCTATCAAAATCAAGGAAAATGAAGTCATTATTAGAAAGGTAGTCAATTAATGTTATTGAGCAACTGTCATACCCCAGCTTTGTCTAGTATGCATATATTTGGTGAAACGTTTTTTTGTTGCTTGGTGTTACCCTAAATGAATGGGATGCAAACCAAAATATTTCTAGGATTACATCAAATTTTGTGTATCTATTGCAATAAGTTGAAAAAATAATAAATAATTGGACTTTATCGCCAAAACAAGTTGCTTGGATTACATTTTTGTATAATCAAATGCACAGGCAAGTGCAAACCATTTGTCAAAATTTTAAAGACAGTACAGCAAATGACTTCACTACCCCCCATCTCTCTCCAGGATGGAAAGCCTAGGGAAGACATACAACCCATTTTTATTCTATAGAATTGGCTGAGCAAAGAAGGGAGGGAGCGAGGGAGGGAGGAAGGAACAAAGGAAAGAACGAAGGAAGGAAGGAAAGAATGAAGGCAGGAAGGAAGGAAGGAAGGAAGAAGGAAGGGAGGAAGGAAAGAAAAAGATAGTATTTATTTAATTTTCAAAATCTTTGGAGGTTCATTTTATAAATATCTATAATGATCTCTCCATGGGACAGTACAGTTAAAATAGTTGTTTGTGAATTCTATTACCATGTTCAAGGCACATTTTGAGTTTGAAAATTTCTGATGTGATCTTTCTAGTCATATGGGATATTTACCATAATAGTCTAAGTTAGTAGTACCTCTATTCCCTTGTACAACACAACAGATCCATAAAAGGGCACAAGTTTGGGGCGCCTGGGTGGCTCAGTCCGTTGAGCGACCGACTTCGGCTCAGGTCATGATCTCATGGTTTCTGAGCTCAAGCCCCACATCAGGCTCTGTGCTCATAGCTAGGAGCCTGGAGCCTGCTTCAGATTCTGTGTCTCCCTCTCTCTCTGCCCCTTCCCCACTCATGTTCTGTCTCTCTCTGTCTCAGAAATAAATAAACATTAAAAAAAATTTTTTTTAAAAAGGACACAAGTTTGGGTAGCAGGTGAAGGGAGTTCACTGGAGGAATGTAAGCAATCTGATGAATGAAGACCACGATGACCTGACCAATGGCTGAGAGCAAAGAGATAACTTTTCACTTCCCCATATGTGTGAGAACAAGTCCCGATGGATTCCTTAAGGTTGGTGTTTTTCCTCTCTGAAACAGATGGGAGAAATACAGTGATAGGAGTATGATTTGCTTTTTTATTTGAAAAGTGAATTTGCTACACTTAGGGAAATTATGGGTTTGATGCTCAGGACTGTGGCCACTGAGGCCCCAGTGCAGATACAAATTAATGTCTTGTGACAGTCTGAGGCATGGCTAATGGACTGACCTGGCCTGAGGGCCCAGAGAAGTAAGAATGCACATGTATTAATGGAAAAAGAGAGCAAATGTGAAGCAATATGGAATCCAGTGTTCTGACCTTATACTTGAAAAGAAGAAGGTATTGAAGTGTTAGCAATTCTGGTGAAGTCATGACAAAAGAATACTTTGAGTGACCCTATTGTTTATGCATGATCCCAAAGAATGAACCTCTAACCTCAGTCCACAAGAGGTACAGCAATCAGGGAGCAGTCAGATGTGGCTGGTGTCTAATCCTTGAACCAACAGGTCCTGGATCACCCATCATACAAAGGCTCATCTATCCCACTGAGAAAAAATATCAGCCTTCAGGAAATTAGCCAGGCCTTGCTCTCTCTGTCACATAGAGGTGAGAAGTTGTCTGTTTTCTCTCCAGTTTTGGTTGGTTCACAGTCCTCATTCACTTATTTAACAAGTGTATATTTAGAAATGACCATACATAGGCTTTGATTTAGGTATTCACTTGCAGATGAAACAGACATATTCTTTGTTAGAGTTTACTGTCTAGAGGAAGAAAGAAATAACATACAAGAGGGTGCCTCAGTGGCTCAGTCGATTAAGCTCAGGTCATGGTCTCACAGTTCATAAGTCTGAGCCCCGCATCGGGCTCTGTGCTGACAGCTCAGAGTCTGGAGCTTGCTTCAGATTCTATGTCTCCCTCTCTCTTGGCCCTCCCCCACTCACTGCATATGCTTTCTCTCTCTCAAAAATAAATAAACATTAATTTTTTTTTAAAAAAAGAAATAACATACAAGTAAACAATCAAACAAAAATATGAAATGGTAATCTGAGAATGATAGTACAGTAAAGTCGAATTAGACATTTTAACAATATAAATTATTCCAATTCATAAGTATGGTATATCTTTCCATTTTCTGTGTCATCTTCAATTTCTTTCATCAATGTCTTATAGTTACAGGGTATAGGTCCTTCACCTCCTTGCTAAAATTTATTCCTAGGCATCTTATTCTTTTCGATATAATTGTAAGAGGGGTTGTTTATTTAATTTCTTTTTCTGCTAGTTCACACAACAGATTTCTGTACATAATTAATAATTAATTAAAGTTTTCAACTTTACTGAACTCACTGGTTAGTTCTAATAGTTTTTTTGGTTGAATGAAAAGAAGTTTTAGTTTGAATGTTATTAATTTTTCAAAGATTCTCTTAATTTGTTATGCTTCTTTATATAGTCTAGAGAATCCCACACTCCCCCAAGATTAATTTTCTGATAAAATTTTTAAATTCTGTTCTTTACATTTGTCTTTAACCTATCTGGAATTTATTTTTGTGAATTGTATGAAATAAAGATCCCACTAAATAATTCTTTTTAATTTTTGTAATGTTTATTTATTTTATGAGAGAGACAGAGACAAAATGCGAGTGGGTTAGGGGCAGAGAAAGAGGGAGACACAGGATCCGAAGCAGGCTCCAGGCTCTGAGCCATCAGCATAGAGCCCAATGCAGGGCTCAAACTCACAAGCTGTGAGATCATGACCTGAGCCAAAGTTGATCGCTCAACCCACTGAGCCACCCAAGCGCCCCATAAATAATTCTTTTTTTTATAGGAATTTTTATGTTTATTTATTTTTGAGAGACAGAGCATGAATCGGGGAGGGACAGAGAGAGAGGGAAACCCAAAATCTGAAGCAGTCTCCAGGCTCTTAGCTGTCAGCACAGAGCCTGACATGGGTATCAAACTATAAACTGTGAGATCATGACCTGAGCCAAAGTCAGATGCTTAACCGACTGAGCCATCCAGGTGGCTCCCCATTAAATAATTCTTTTAGAATGTTATTCTTTTTTCCCCTTGAGTATTATTCTTGAACAGTCTGCCCAGTAACTATTGATCTGCAATATCATCTCATTCACATGTGTCCATGAATCTGATTTTGGGTTTTTTTCCGTTCCATTTTCACTTTTCTTATCATTTAACCGAAAGCATACTGCCTTAATTGCTACAAATGCACACACACACACCAAGTACAAATGCTCCCCCTACTCACTGTTAAATATACATTTTAGAATCACCTTTTCAAATTGAAAAAAAATGTATATATAATTCTCATTGTTGTTGGAATTACACAGAACTGATGTAATGTTTTCAGAAACATTGACAAAGTTATGACACCTAATGAGCATTTTATGTCTCTTCAGTACATTTCAATCTTATTTATCATCTTTCTTTTTTTTAATATTTTTATTTATTTTTGAGAGAGAGAGTGCAAGCAGAGGAGTGGCAGAGAGGAGGCAGACAGAGGATCTGAAGCAGGCTTTGCGCTGACAGCACTGGGCCCAATGTGGGGCTCGAACTCATGAACTGCAAGATCGTGACCTGAGCCAAAGTCGGACGCTCAACCGACTGAACCACCCAGGTGCGCCTTATTTACCATCTTTCATCGAAGCTTCCCAATTTTCTCCATAAAGCTCTACATAACTTTGTCATATATATTCATAGGTACTTATAGTTTTTACTATGCAAAATAGACTTTTTGTTGAGTACTGTTTACAAGCTTCTAATAGCATTCAGGTATAATCTTTGGTACTTTTGGATTCTTCTGTCCTTGCTCTGCTAGGTAAAATTTTTCTTTGGAGAAACGAAGTTCATTATTTAATATTGCCATTCCTTTCAGTATATTTGCTATTTTACTAATGGTATGTAAGTCCTGCAGAGTTTCTCTTGGAAGTCTTCTCACATCTGTTCCTTCTTCATGCCCATCCAGCCTGCACACAGTAGTACTTTCTTACCCCAGCCCCCCATTACATCAAGACTGAATTTCCAGAATATCTTCTCAAATCTATCTATGGTCTACTGCTCAACAAACCCTAATCTAGCCCATACAGAACTTCTTAATGAATAAAATGGGCCTTATTCCCTAATTAAAAAAATGTTCAATGGGTAAAATTCACATCCTATTAGATTTTCCCTCTCATTTAACCTCCTCGAGAAGAGCTTCTACAATTTATACTTATAATCTGTTTCTGTCTCTGTATCCTTCTCTCCCATCAAGCCAGCGGGCATCTTCACCATCTCTGGCTCCTACTCCAACATGCCACATTCATTCATATCTCTGAATGCTTCTGTCTTAAGCATGTGTCCCTGCCCATACTTCCCATATGAAAAAAAAAATACTCTTACCTTCGAAATCCAAGTTAAGCCCCATTTTGATTTGAGGTTTTCTCCTGTTATACAACCCACATTCATAGCTCACTATTCTGAATTCGTTAGTAATGATTCTACACATGCATGCTTATGTTGTCAGAAGAGTATATAATGTGCTGTTTTCATGTTTTTATGTCTCATCTATCAACAGTAATGGATTGAATTTGTAACATGGTCAGATACTGTTTCTGCAATGAAACCTCTTTGATATGTTTCAAATGGGACTTTTGCATCCCAAAAGTAAATGCATCAACCTAAAAAGTAGTAGCTGCTCAGTGAATACTTGTTTATTAATTTCCCTTATTTACTGTTCAATTCCTGCAATAGAGTAACTGTGCACATATTAAACATATAATGTACATATTTATGTGCATTATGTACCTCCCCTGAAGGCAAAGTGAGTAAGCATTTTCTCTCTCTCTAATTTAGGACGTTTTATAAAAATTATAGGGTTTCTATGAAAAAATATGTATATGGTACAATGAAAATTCCAGAAACTTAATACAGATTTTGTCTGATTTGCCTATTATTAATATGGCTTGCCTTATTCCAAATCAACTTAACAGAATAAGAATTCAGACTAAATCCAGAATAAAGCATCAGCACTTTGGTGTTAACATTAAGTGAGCTAGCTATGTTAACACTTCCTTACAAGTATACATTACTTATTTCTTTCTCATAAGCCTATTAATAAAGGGGATATATGCCTATGATTGTCAAACACCTTATTTATAAAAGAGAATATTTTAGGTTAGCATCTTACAGGTAACTAACCATTTATAAGGTACCATTTCTACAGCTCACCAATTTACTTAGGAATCAATTAATTTGCTTCCACCCACCTCCTTTCAAGACTGCAGTATTTCTAACTTCATCTACAGCTTGATCTCTTTGAACTTGAAGTGTGAAAGGTTGACATGACTAGAGCCATTTTAAAATAGAATCAGAGCAGCCACTGCAGAGAAACCGCCTTACTCACCTTTGTTTGAACTGGGTCAAAACCTTTGGACTGAGCAAAATGGTAATTGTTTTAAGCGATTGCTTGAGAAGTCAATAAGAGACAAGGGACATTCTGGTCACAAGACTGATGGTTGTGGAGTTTCAAAAAATAAAATCAGTAGTCAATGCCTAACACAGAGTTAACTTGTTACCATCCAGAGAAATGTTTTTTTTCTTTTTTTCTTTTCTTCAACTTATGTGATTGCCCCCCCCTTTCTTTAACTCATAAAACACCCTTGCCTCCACCCTAGAAGCAGGAGCACTATTTGGGTAACCACCTGAATCTGAGCTCCCTAAATTTCCATACTTTAACTGCAAATAAACACTCATTTGTCTCTCATTGTGGCTTTTTATTTTCAGGTTTACCAAGTAAAGATTGGAAGCAGCCATTAATGATACAACACTCAGAATAAACTCCCTAAATGAACGATTTTGTAATTCCAAATACAGAAGTCTGTAGTTTTTTTTTAATGTTTATTTATTTTTGAGACAGAGAAAGAGAGAGAGTGGTGGAGGGGCAGAGAGAGAGGGAGACACAGAATCCGAAGCAGGCTCCAGGCTCTGAGCTGTCGGCACAGAGCCCTACTCTGGGATCGAACCCACGAACTGTGAGATCATGACATGAGCCGAAGTCAGACACTTAATCCACTGAGCCACCCAAGCGCCCATAGAAGTTTTTAATTAAATAAATGACAAATATTTGAACAAATGAAGGTAAAATAATCCATTTCTTCCATACATTTTATTTCAGGGAAGTAGAATATGCTAAAAATGGATGTTTCCAATTACAGGTCCTATTATTCCAGGAAATATGGACATAGATAGCTGATTAAGCTCAGAAAAATACCCTTACAAGTACCGAGAATTTAAAAACTATCAGTTCTCTCAATAGCTTCCTGTAATCTAAGCTTATTTTCTTCCAGAATGTCAATACTATGATATTTCATCTTTTTTTTTCTTGCCAGTAAATAATTTCTTTTACTATTATGGATAGTAAACATCTCCTGCCATTTTCCTCCTGCCTTTCAAAACAATAAGCCATCTAAAAAAGACATAAAAACTATAATAAATCACCTTTGAGAAATTCTGACAGAAACAAAGTTTGAGCAATTGCTTAACTAAAAGCTTCATCAGAGTTTTCTGCCTGTGGATGATGCTGTGTAAGCATCCTTGAAGTCTCCCCTCCCACTGCCATCATATCTAAGTTAGAGTCTCCCAAAGAGCCCAAACAGCTGTAGAAGCTCTTCATTGGAGGTTTGAGCTTTGAAGAAACTGATGAGAGTCTGAGGAACCATTTTGATCAAGGAGGAATGCTCACAGACTATGTGGTAATGAGAGATCCAAGTGCCCCAGAGGCTTTGGATTTGTCAACTACGCCATTGTGGAGGAGGTGGATACAGCCATGAATGCAAGGCCACCCAAGGTAGATGGAAGAGCTGTGGAACCAAAGAAGGCTCTCTCAAGAGAAGACTCTCAAAGACCCAGTGTCCACTTAACCGTGGAAAAGATTTTTGTTGGTGGCATTAGAGAAGACACTGAAGAACATCATCTAAAAGGTTATTTTGACATATGGGAAAACTGACACCATTGAAATCGTAAGTGACCAAGGCAGCAGCAAGAAGAAAGGCTTTTCTTTTGTACTATTTGATGTCCATGACTCCATAGACAAGACTGCCATTCAAAAATACCATACTGTGGATGACCACAACTGTGAAGTAAGGAGAGCTCCACCTAAGCAGGAGATGACCGCTGCTTCATCCCGGCAAAGAGGTTGAAGTGGTTCTGGAAACTTGGATGGTGGTCATGGAGGTGGTTTTGGTGAGTATGACAACTGTGGTCAAAGAGGAAACTTGAGAGGGCAGGGTGGCTTTGGTGGCAGTTGAGGTGGTGGTGGATATGGTGGCAATGGGGATGGCTATACCAGATTTGGTAATGCTGGAAGCAACTCTGGAGGTGGCAGAGGCTATAATGATTTTGGCAATGACAGCAATCACTCTTCAAATTTTGGACCCATGAAAAGAGGAGATTTTGGAGGCAGAGGTTCCGGCCCCTTGGGTGGTGGAGGCCAATACTTTGCCAAACCACAAAACCAAGGTGGCTGTGGCAGTTCCAGCAGCAGTAGCAGCTATGTCAGAAGCCGAAGGTTTTAATTACTGCCAGGAAACAAAACTTAGCCGGAGAGGAGAGCCAGAGAAGTGACAGGGAAGCTACAGGTTACAACAGGTCTGTGGGCCCAGCCGAACATAGTGGTGGCGAGGCCTAGCTGCTACAAAGAAGACATGTCTTAGACAGTACTCCTGTATACAGGCACAAAACTCGAGGACTGTATTTGTGACTAACTGTATAATAGGACATTTTAGTTTCTATTCTGTGGAAAGTGTAAAGCTTTCCAACAAAGGGTTTTAATATAGATTTATTTTTGCACCCATGGTATTAATTGCCAAATGTAATAGTCTAATCAGGATATGAATAGATTGTGTCTTTTTACATAAATAAATAAATAATAAAGTTTTATCAGAGATTTTAATATTTTTTAAATTTTTTTTAACGTTTATTTTATTTTTGAGACAGAGAGAGGCAGAGCATGAACAGGGGAGGGGCAGAGAGAGAGGGAGACACAAAATCTGAAACAGGTTCCAGGCTCCAAGCTGTCAGCACAGATCCCAATGCAGGGCTCGAACTCACGGACTGTGAGATCATGACCTGAGCCGAAGTCGGACGCTTAACTGACCGAGCCACCCAGGCGCCCCAGAGATTTTAATATTTTAATATGCCTTATGAAATTTCAGAAGGGACAACACTCTGTAGAGGATTTCCTGAAAATTTATAAACATGGAACTGAAGGACAGAAAATTTTCCACCCCAAGATATGGTTCTTTGGCATACTGATTATTTTAAGCTGGTTATTGTTCTCTAAGTGAGCTCTGCATCCAACCTGGGGCTTGAACTCATGATCCTGAGATAAAGAGCTGCATGTTCTACCTACTGACCAGCTAGGCGCCCCTTAAGCCGGTTATTTTTAAGAAACTGCAGACACAAGAGAGGCTCTGAAAACTGAGTAGAAGTCACACTTTTGTTAAAAGAAAAATACATTTGTAAGAGAAATCTCCAGTTGTAAGGATGTCTCCCCCACTATACCTGGAAAAGGGAATGACTCAATGTATAGAAATTTATCTATGGAGAAGGCAATGACTTCAATCTATGCAACAACCTTACCATTGTTGACTATGCTTTTCCTGGTAGCCTCCCATAACTAACACCCCACCTCTAATGTCTTCTTTTGTCTTTAGCTGACAAATTTAAGTATGTTGGTATTTAAGGTGATGGCTTTGGTCAGTTTGAGCTGTTACTCATTTCCTGGGTCTCTTTCATGTATACAGGAAATATACATATCATTGAAGTTTTGTTTTCCACCTGTTGATCTGTCTCATGCCAATGTAATTATTAGATCAACGAATCTAGAAAGGTAGAGGAAAAAAATTTCCCCAACAGAACTGTTCCTTTTTCAACTTTACCATAGGACTGAAGACATGTTTTGAAAATCTTGTTATAGTGGAAATATTATGAGTTTTCAGATTTCTGGAGACTATGTTTAAATTCCAATCCTTCCCAGTCCTGCCTCTGTTAATTAAATCTTTGAGCCTTGATATCATCATTTGTAAATAGGAGATATTATTGAACAAATAAGGCCATTGTATAAATGCAATAAGCTAACTTGGTTGACTCATTTCAACATTTACTTAGGTCCCAGACAAAGGCCAGTACTTGGTTAAGAACTAGAGGAAAAGAGATAATTAAGATGTAACCCCTGACCTCAAGGAGTTCACTATTTTCAAAATCACTGACCATTTACTACTATGGGAATTCTATGTGGCCACATTCCTCTTGGTTTCTTATTTTCTACATTCTTCTCTGTACCTTTCCATCACTTTTTTGTGGATGCCAGCTCCAAACTATTAGCAGTTTAGCTCTCCATTTCCCCAAAGCAAGTATCCTTGAACATCCAAAGACCATAGATGGAAAACAAAAGGCAATATAGTCTAGGTACCTATACTGAAAAATACAAAAGTTAGAAAAATGTTTGACATAAGAGATTTTTCTTTTCCTTGAACAGACTCCAGATCATATTCTTTAGTCATCCAGTCTTGACATAAGTAAAGTGAAGCAATTGCAATGTATTTTCTTAAATGTCCGAGATCATCTGGAGGTGTTTATTACTATTATTTCTTCCATTTTCACTTAGTTATTCCTATTTTAAATAAAAGCTTTCTCAGTCAATAATATACATACAAAGGTCCCTTCCCTTTAAAAATCAGCAGCTGTTCTTTTTTTTTTAATGTTTACTTATTTGTTTTGAAAGAAAGAGAGAGAGAGAGTGAGGAAGGGGCAGAGAGAGTGGGAGAGAGATAGTTCCAAGCAGGCTCCACGCTCAGTGCAGAGCCCTCATGCAGGGCTCAATCTCATGACCATGAGATTATCACCAGAACTGAAATCAAGAGTCAACGCTCAACTGACTGAGCCATCCAGGCACCCCTCAGCAGTTGTCCTGATGAATATAGCAGTACATTCAAATGAAGAAAGAAAAATACATATAAAACTGCAAATTCACAAAAAGGACATATTCATATGAATATTAAATGTTTCTTAAGTAATAGATTAGGATGTGCTTAGCTGAAGAAATCGTAATTTATTCCAATTCAAAATGCATGTTTGAGTAACTAGTATATCAAAGCAATAAAGGCAGTTGCAAAAAATAAAAATGAAGGTACAACATCAGCATTAAAATAATTTAAATTTTATACTAAAGTAAACAATTGGGTATTTATTGAACCACTGCTGTGCGTTTAGCATTGTTATGGGTCTTTTTGGTTTTGCTTTGTTTTGGATGGAGGAAAAAGATTAGAAACTGAAGGTTCAGATCAGAATTTGCAGAAAGATAAAAAAACATTTTTTTTTTGTTTTTTGGCAAGACGATGTTTACTTCTACCTGTTAGATAGCAATAATCATAGAACACTTCAAATATATATCCCAAGGGGAAAAATTCACTCAGCTATTATGCGAGTTTGGGTTGATTTTTGTTTTCAAAGTTGATTGGTTATTGTAACTGACTGTAATAGAGGCAAATATGTTTTAAATTATGCTTTCCCAGAAAAACAATAAAATAAGGTAAAATGAGACACACTAAATAGTGAGTATCAAAGTTAAATTTTCAAATCTTGTCTGAGCTGGCGCAAAAATATTTCCAATAGTGTTTCCCTTCTGCCACTCCTTCATAGTCTGCTTTGAATTAGGGCACCCATGCCTTTATCCCATTTCATAAAAATCCAGAAATGAGAAGATATGGAGGAATAAGGATTATATGGGCAAGACTGGATTCTTGAATCAACTAAGGATTTAGAAAATAAGGGTTTTTTTTTAACATTTCATGAATAATTTTATTCCCAACTCTTTAAAAATCTTGTAATGTCATTTTGTCTCATCTTATAATTTTTCATCTTGCAAAGAGAAAACTATTATTACTCATTTCTTTCTATGGGGTAATAAATGGAAGGAAAACCTCCCCTCTAATCCTATTAATGTTAATGACCAGAGCCTATGAAATAAATTGACAAAAGACAGATTAACAGAATAAAGGGCACTCAAATCTCGTTGATGTTAATGTTTTTTTTATGCAAGGGGATTTCACAGAAAAGAAGTGAAAATCCAAAGAGGTGGTGAGACCTGAGAGCTTACATACCATTTTAACAAAGGGCGATAAATTCTGGAGAAGTAACTAGTAAAGGAGAGGGGAGTTGGGGGCTCCTATGGACAATACATTGTGGGAGGGCGAGTATATGGTGAAACTAATGTAAAATAAGGGTGACTTTATGAAGCTTTGTTTGTGCAGAATCATTTCACTGTTTTGTGTCTTCTCTATGGCCATAAAAGTCCTCTGGAGAGGGGATTTATGACAGTCTTCATTCCTCAGAAATTTCTGCTTCTCATCAGATAAGGGAAGCTCTGAGAAGACTCCTTTCTGAGCCTGCTAATTCTCAATTGCCATCAGCTCAAAATAATTCACATTCCAAAGTGGCAAATTTAAGGCATATTCAGATCCCCTTCAGTAACACATTTCAAGTGGCAGCTCAAACAAAAGAATTGTCACTATACCTTCACTGTTTCTGGTACCAGAGACTAAAGTCAATTAACTATTGATCATGAACAGTAGTCGGGGGTCATCCCCAGTCAGGATTCCAGCTGTAGTTCTGTTTCCTGGGAGAGCTTCAGCTCTAGGTAGAGAGCCAGATTCTCTCAGGCATTTGGAAGATTCTGACTACCTTTGGCAATTCTAAACTTCACTAGTTTCACTTATATTTTCAAGGATCTTACAATGAACAAATGTACCCACCTATGCATAACATAAGCTCACAATTTCTGACAATGCATTATTTTTTTAAGTTTATTTATTTTTGAGAGAGAGAGAGAGAGAGAGAGAGAGAGCAAGTGGAGGAGGGGCAGAGAGAGGAAGACTCAGAATCCCAAGCAGGTTCCAAGGCTCGAACCCACCAACTGTGAGATCATGACCTGAGCTGAAGTCGGATGCTTAACCGACTGTGCCACCCAGGAGCCCCTGAAAATTCATTACTTTTGATGTAAATATCCAGGGAAAGGAACCTACTCTCTCTCATTTCATACACCTATGTGATGCTGTGGATTGCAGAATATGATCCGTTAATCAAATCAGTTACAGTGTAAAAATCAGAGCTTAATAGCTTCCCTTTGTGTTTCATCTTTACATCTTGCTTAAATGCCAAATGCCTCTTACTAACAAAATCCAAGTGGAATACTGCTGGAAAGTAATTCAAAGAAAAACAGTTCCCAGAGCTTACCTTCCTTTAGCAAAGGGGAGACTTCAAAAAGGTAAGAGTAATAAATACATTCTGGCATGTTATACATAGGAATGATTTAAAGTTTTCTGAACATTTCACAAATACTATCAAGTAGCTTCCTTGACATGTTTTGGTGCTACTCAGCAAAACATCAGAGTTGTTTGCCTTCAGATTATTTTCCCTTCTTCTATGGAACCTTTTATTTTCTTAATTGTACGATCACCAAAATAAGTTTTCCAGAGTTAAGTTCTTACTAAGAAGATGAGTAAAATGGCTAAAGCATTCTGTATATTTACCCCAAAAGAGTATTATATCTTTTGACCCAGGAAATAAGGCTTATGTGCCAAAACAATTACAGGAAGTTTTCAGAGTAGGCCAAATATAGCAAGTAACTGAGTACTAAATCCAATGTACCCTACCTTAGGCAGCAGGTAAACCAGAGGAACCATCTTCTAGGTCATCCTGCTCAAAACTTTCCCTAATGTTGGGGCTCTTGGGTGACTCAGTCAGTTAAGTGTCAGATTCTTGATTTTAGACTCTTGGTTTCTGTTCAGGTCATAATTTCACAGTTTGTGAGTTTGAGCCCCATCTTGGGCTCCATGCTGACAGCACAGAGCCTTCTTGGGATTCTCTCTTTCCCTCTCTTTCCGCCCCTCTGCTGCTTGAGCACGCACGCTCTCTCTCTGTCTGTCTCTTTCTCTTTCTCTCAAAATAAATAAATAAACATTAAAAAAAAAACCCTTTCCTAATCTTGGCATCAAGATTGGTGTTAAGTGTCACCTATACCTCCAAAATATTTATGTCAAAATTTGCTAAAACACTGCCTGCTATGAGACTATGAATTTAAAAATAAGAATAATTCCATAAATGACTCTATTCTGTCACTGTGGGCTATCGCGTATGTGTCCTATGAACAAATGTGAAAACCGAAACACAGTCTGGGAGCCTAGTTCCCGATTACCTTCAGGCTGAAAGTGTCTTACTCATCACACTCAAACTAAAAATGATAAAAGAGCAAACTGCACTCACATCTTTTTTGTGTGTATGAATGAAAAGTAAACTACAGGTCCCAGGCCAGGCCATGGTGTATATTTTACTCATCCGTGTAGATAAGTGCACTGTACATGTTCTGTAATATGGCATAGAATACAAAGCAGTATACACATTTAAGAAATACCATTTGTGTTATCTTAAAGCCAAAGCTATGGGAGCAGATGGACAATTGCCTTGGATGAGAGAGAAGATCAAGTATAGGGTGAATTGTCAGAGTCTGACTGCGGGAACAACACTGCAAAACAGATGAAAATCTTACTTTTGGTAATGACTTTTCTACTCACCCTGCATTTTTTTTAATGTTTCTTTTTTAAATCTTTTAATGTTTATTTATTTTTGAGAGAGAGAGAGAGAAACAGAGTGCAAGCAGGGGAGGGGCAGAGAGAGAGGGAGACACAGAATCCTAAGCAGGCTCCAGGCTCTGAGCTGTCAGCACAGAGCTCGACGTGGGGCTCGAACTCACGGGCTGCGAGATCATGACCTGAGCCAAAGTCAGACGCTTAATTCACTGAGCCATCCAGGCGCCCCTCACCCCACATTTCTGAGTTTGACATTAGGTTACTGCTTACAATTTAAGAATAGAACGTTCAATCAAATCTCCAATGAATTCAGATGGGTAATGAAAGTGTTGCTAGGTGAATGGGGTATAAATAGAAATAAGAACATGGGTATTTATTCAGCACAGAGAGTGTATTATGTATTTGTTGGAAGTTACAACTTATTTCGTCAAAAGCTGTCCTTAGCCACTTTTATCTATGGCGTATTTGGCAGACAAGGTTACCAGCTGTTCTTCACGACAGGCCAGGTTAATGATTTTTTCTCCGTTGTGTAACAACAGAAACGGAGATGGGTCATATACACCCTGGAACAAGCACAGAATAGTGTGTTATTTTAAATATTTCGGAGGCTACATATGTATGCCTGTAGTATAAACTATCAAATGAAGCTAAGTAATAATTACCCCTAATTTGGAAGATCCAAGAATCAAGCTAGGTATGTTGAGTGGTATCAGAATGTCAGTATTTGAGATTTCGGGATCAACTTAATTGAATTAGTTGTGAGAGCTCTACAAATTCACTTTACTGTATCGATGTGATTGCATGACAATATATAACTTTAAAGTAAAACTGTAATCATGAATCAGGTAAGTATTGTCTATGCTGTTCTTCCAACCCAAATGTGATGGCTATTTAGTAAATCTCTTATCCATATTTCTGGTTTCAGATCAGTCACATGAAGAGCTTGAGAGGCATGAGTCCCATTTTTACAAAAAGAAAATAAACTAAACAAAGTTAATGGCTTTTCTTAAACCCATCAGAGAATTGAGGTCATATGGAAAATATTCTCCCAGAATTCTGAGGGAGCAGGAAGATTCCTTATGTGCCCCAGATCAGAGAATCACAGACCTGATCAGCTTAACTGGAGCAGAAATCCAGACACAGGTAGGAACACTAAAATGGTAATATTCGCAAACAACCAAAGCCTGAATGTGGACCAGCTTAAGAGCAAAAAAATCCCGAAGGCTTTAGTTTTATGTGGGTTATGCCTCCAGGAGCCCCACAGAATTCTCATGGTGAAGAGGCAAGAAAGCCCCTCATGGCTCTGGTAGGGAGAAGCAGCCATTCAAAAATATGCCCAGAATGTTTTCCATGAGGACAGCTTGCTCTCCAATAAATAAATAAATACCTTAGTTCACCTAGAAGTAAGGGCAATTTACCCACCTGGTGGCCCCTCTAGGCTTCCTGTCTCACCCAGAGTGGGAAAGGAAAACAAAAGCCAAGATACACTTAGGAAAGTCATATCCCAGGCACACAAGCTACTAAGAGACTGAGATTTAATCAAAAGAGGACAGGATACTTCCCATCCCCTACTTCTTACCAGCACATCAAAGACTCTGGGATAAAAACAGCGGATGCAGCTGAATGAATGGCAAGGCACGACATTAGGAAGTTCTTGGGGGAAATCAAAGACAACATAAAACACAAAGATACTAGAGGCATCTGAAGACCCTGGAAACTGCATCAATAGCAAATATTACACACCATCCAACTTCTGGCTCAATTAATGTAAGACTTCACATTCACTGACCTCATTCTTTTTTTTAAGTTTACTTATTCACTTTTGAGAGAGACAGAAAAAGCACAAGTTGGGGGGCAGCAGCAAAGAGAGAGGGAGAGAGAGAAAATCCCAAGCAGGGTCCACACTGTCAGTGTGGAACCAGACATGGGGCTCAAACCCACGAACTAGGAGATCATGACCTGAGCCGAAGTTGATGCTTAACTGACTAAGCCACCCAGACACCCCTCATTGACCTCCTTCTTATTACTCAATATGTTATGTCCATTTTCAATAAAATTACAAGACATTTTAATAAGCAACAAAAATGCAATCTAATGAGACAAAGCATTAGATCCAGACTCATATATGACATGAAAGTTGGAATTATCATTTTTTTTAAATTTTTTTTTCAGCGTTTATTTATTTTTGGGACAGAGAGAGACAGAGCATGAACGGGGGAGGGGCAGAGAGAGAGGGAGACACAGAATCAGAAACAGGCTCCAGGCTCCGAGCCATCAGCCCAGAGCCTGACGCGGGGCTCGAACTCACGGAGCGCGAGATCGTGACCTGGCTGAAGTCGGACGCTTAACCGACTGCGCCACCCAGGCGCCCCTGAATTATCATTTTAAAATAACTATAATTACTATAAGAATTCTAATGGAAAAAGTAGGTAACATACAATAATAGATGGGTGATATAAGCAAAAAGATAGAAACTCTAAGAAAGGATAAACAGAAAGGCTAAAGTAAAAATACTAACAGAAATGAAGGATGCCTTTGATGTGTTCATCAAGAGTATTAGTGAACTTGGGGCATCTGGGTGGCTCAGTTGGTTGGGCTTCTCATGTCGGCTCAGATCATGATACCACATTTCTTGGGTTTGAGCCCCTCATAAGGCTCTGTGCTGACAGCTCAGAGCCTGGAGCCTGTTTCAGATTCTGTGCCCCCCTCTCTCTCTACCCCTCTCCTGCTCTCATTCTCTCTCTCTCTCTCTCAAGAATAAATAAACATTAATTTTTTTTAAAAAAAGAGTATTAGTGAACTTAAAGATAGAGAAACTTCACACACTGAAATACAAAGAGAAAACAAATGGAAAAAAAGAAAAAAAAAACCCTGGAACTATGAGAAAATTTCAAAAGGTATAATACCCATGTAATTGGGGTACCAAAGGAACAGAAAATAGAGCAGAAGAAATATATGAAGTAATAACAGCTTAAAAATTTCCAAAATTAATGACATACACCTATCTACAGATCTAGGAAGCTCAGAATGCAAAATAAGATACAAACAAAAACAAAAACAAACAAAAAAACATCTACACCTAGTCATGCACTATTCAAAGTATAGAAAACCAAAAGCAAAGAGAAAGTTTTGAAATAAGCTAGAGGCAAAACATACCTCATCTACAAGAAAAAAATAAGACATACTGCCCACTCTTCATCAAAAACCGTGCAAACAAGAGAAGAATGGAGTGACATATTGAGTGTTCAAAGCAACATCCACCAATCTAGAATTCTACATATCCAAAAAGTTACACTTCAAATGGGAAAGAAAAATAAATGTCATCCAGGTCAGAAACTGGGATCTGCATAAAAAAGAAAAATAGTCAGAAAAAGGATAAAGTAGTCAAATAAAATATCTGTGCATTCTTAATTGATATAGTAGGTAACTTTCTGCTCAAGATAATGATAATGGTGATGTACTGTGTGGATAAGTGAAATGAACTGTAGCAATATTACAAGGAATGGGAGGAAAGCATTGGAAATACTGCGTTATAAGTAATCTGCACTATCTATGAAGCGGTATAATAGAATTTGAAAGTGGATTTAGATTAGTTGTTAGTGTATACTGTAAGCTACAAGGCAATCTATAATTTAAAAAATCAAAAAGAGATATAATATGCAAAGGGGGAGAGAAAATTACTCGACTAAATGGGGTACCTGGGTGGTTCAGTTGGTTAAGCCTCCAACTCTAGATTTTGGCTCAGGTCATGATCTCATAGCTCCCGAGTTTGAGCCCCACATTGGGCTCTGCACAGATAATGTGGAGCCTGCTTAGGATCCTATCTCCTCTCTCTGTCCCTCCCCCACTTGCTCTCTGTATCTTTCTCAAAAAAAATAAATAAAAATAAACTTAAAAAATGAATGAATGAATAAATGAATGAATGAATGAATACATAGTCAAAGCTAGAGAAGGCATAAAAAGAAAAGGTTTTTTTCATATTAAATATAACTTATTGTCAAATTGGTTTCCATACAATACACACTGCTCATCCCAACAGGTGTCCTCCTCAATGCCCATCACCCACTTTCCCCTCTCTCCCACCCCCCATCAACCCTCAGTTTGTTCTCAGTATTTAAGTGTCTCTTATGGTTTGCCTCTCTCCCTCTCTGTAATTTTTCCCCTTCCCCTCCCCCATGGTCTTCTGTTAAGTTTCTCAAGATCCACATATGAGTGAAAACATATGGTATCTGTCTTTCTCTGCCTGACTTATTTCACTTAGCATAATACTCTCCAGTTCCATCCGCATTGCTGCAAATGGCCAGATTTCATTCTTTGTCATTGCCAACTAGTATTCCATTGTATATATAAACCATTTCTTCTTTATCCATTCGTCACTTGATGGACATTTAGGCTCTTTCCATAATTTGGCTGTTTTTTGTTGAAAGTGTTGCTATAAACATTGGGGTACAATGTGCATCAGAACTCCTGTATCCCTTGGGTAAATTCCTAACAGTGCTATTGCTGAGTCATAGGGTAGATCTATTTTTAATTTTTTGAGGAACCTCCACACTGTTTTCCAGAGCGGCTGCACCAGTTTGCATTCCCACCAACAGTGCAAGAGGGTTCCCGTTTCTCCACATCCTCACCAGCATCTATAGTCTCTTGATTTGTTCATTTTAGCCACTCCGACCAGCGTGAGGTGGTATCTCAGTGTGTTTTTGATTTGTATTTCCCTGATAAGGAGTGACGTTGAGCCTCTTTTCGTGTGTCTGTTGACCATCTGGATGATTTTTTTAAAAAGAAACAAAGAGGGGTGCCTGGCTGGCTCAGTCAGTAGAGCATGCGACTCTTGATTTCGGGAGTTATAAATTCGAGCGCCATGTTGGGTGGAGAGGTTACTTAAAAATAAAATCTTAAAAAAATAAACAAAGAAGTACAACAAATATAAAACAGTTACAAATGTGATATAAATAATTGTGACAAACACATGATATAAATAAGTGATTGGATACATAAATAAAAAGAAGAAAAGAGACAAATTTCCATTGTAGAATTCTGCATAATTTATATAGATACTCTTTCTTCAGAGGGAGAGCACAACCACTCCCCCACCTCGTTAAGTATTACCAAAAAACAAAATTCAGCTGAATATATTTTAAAGATCTTATTGGCTTTATTCAATAATTCATGAATTGGGCAGCATCCCATATTGCAGATAGAAAAAAGCTCCAAAGAATTGTACAAAATAAGAGATGTTTACAGGCAGAAGGAGGCTAGATAAAGAAGTTACCAGTAAAGCAAAAATAAACTATTGGGCCTACATCAAAATAAAAGGCTTCTGCACAGCAAAGGAAACAATCCACAAAACTAAAAGGCAACGTAAAAAATTGGAGAAGATATTTGCAAATGATATATCTGATAAAGGGTTAGTATCCAAAATATATAAAGAACTTACAAAACTCAATACCCTCAAAACAAATCATCCAATTAATGGGCAGAAGACATGAACAGCCATTTCTCCAAAGAAGACATCCAGATGGCCAACAGACACATGAAAAGATGCTCATCATCACTTATCATCAGGAAAATGCAAATCAAAGCTAAAATGAAATATCATCTCATTCTGATGCCTCTCAGAATGGCTAAAATCAAAAACACAAGAAACAATAGGTGTTGCCAAGAAACACACCTGTGTTCTTCACACCTGTGAAGAAAAAGAAACCCTCATGCACTGTTGGCAGGAATGCAAACTGGTACAGTCACTCTGGAAAATGGTATAGTTTCCTGAAAAAGGTAAAGACAGAACTACCTTATGATCCAGCAATTGTACTACTAGGTGTTTACCCAAAGATAGAAAAATACTAATTCAAAGAGATACATGCACCTCAATGTTTATAGCAGAATTATTTTACAATAGCCAAGATATGGAAGCAGCCCAAGTGTCCACCGATCAATGAATGGATAAAGAAGATGTGGTGTATATGTATATGTATATATGCATTTATGTACGTGTGTGTGTGTGTATATATATATATATATATATATATATATATATATATATACAATGAAATGTTAAAAAAAGAGTGAGATATTGCCATTTGCAATGACATAGGTGGAGCTAGAAAGTGTAATGCTAAGTGAAATGAGACAGTCAGAAAAGCACAAATACTATATGACTTCACTCATAATGTGGAGTTTAAGAAGCAAAACAAATTGGCAAAGGGGAAAAGAGAGGGAAAAAAAAAACAAGAACAAACTCTTAACTATAGAGCACACACTAGCGGTTGGTTACCAGAGGAGGGGGGAGATGGGGGGGATGGGTGAAAAAAGTGATGGGGATTAAGGAGTGTATTTGTTGTGATGAGCACTAGGTGATTAAAACAAAAAATTAAAAAAATAAAAATTAATAACTAATTAATTTTTTTAAAAAAGGTATTTCTACTCAGAGTTGATTGCTTCAGGCAAGGTTACCTTTCTTTGAGGGACAACAGGAATCTATCAGGCATATAACCCTATTAGTTTTGACCAGGTAATTCCAGATTGATTATTTAGGATTACATTCCTTGAAGAGGCTAATAGTGCAATTATGTTAGATATATTAAGTCCTGATTTGGAACATGGGCTTAGCGTAAACCACTCCATTTGAGGTCTGTTATCTCTTTTTTTAACAGTATGAACCACACACAGTGACTTCCTTCTTACATACAAAAGTGTATATGAAAAAGGGAGGAAAATACAAACTTTACAGTGGAGAAAACTAACAAAAACTACATCAGCCAGATGGTCAAGGTCAATACCAAGAGTGATAGCACATACCCTTGATATGATATTAACATGGTACCTGGCCTCTGTGGTCTTTCTCCTAAAAACCCATAATCCCAGTCTAATCATGAAGCAAATATCAGGTAAATCCAAATATAGGGAAATCCTATAAAATACATAACTAGTACTCCTCAAAACTATCATGGCTGAAAAAAAGAAAAGAAAAAAAAAAAAGAAATTTTGAGACACTATCCCAACCAAGAAGAGACCAAGGAGACAAGAAAACTGAATACAGTGCAGTATCTTGAAATGGGACCCTGGAACAGAAAACGACATTAGCTAAAAATGAGGAATCTGAATAAGCTATGATTAATAAGAATGTACCAATATCTATCCATTAACGGTAACAAATGTATCATACAAACATAAGGTGTTAATTATAGGGGAAAGTGGATGCCAGGCTTATGGGTATATGGGAATTCTAATACTACCGTATCAATTTTTCCGTAAATTAAAAACAAAATTAAAAATAAAGCACTCTGAAGGGCACCTGCATGGCTCAGTCAGTTAAGCGTCAGACTCTGTATTTCAGCTCAGGTCAGGATCTCTCAGTTCGTGAGGTCGAGCCCCACATCAGCAGGGGCTGTCAGCGCTGAGCCTGCTTGGGATTCTCTCTTTTTTTTCTCTGTCTCTCTCTCTCTCTCTCCTTCTGTCTCCTACTCACACGTGTGCTCTCTCTCTCTCTCTCCATCAAAATAAATAAAGATTTTTTTAAAAATAATAATGTTCTAAAAATTAAATATATTATTTAAAAACTCCTCATTATAGAGGCACCTGGATGGCTCAGTCGGTTAAGCATCTAACTCTTGATTTTGGCTCAGGTCGTGATCTCACAGTTTGTGAGTTCAAGCCCCACAATGGGCTCAGAGCCTGGAGCCTACTTCAAATTCTGTATTTCCCTCTCTCTCTCTCTGCCCCTCCCCTGCTCATGCTTGCTTGCTCTCTCTCTCCCTCTCTCTCAAAAATAAATACATAAACAAACAAAAAAGAGTAGAGGAAATCTCTGATCCTTTCTATGTCTGTTGCAATTGCCTAGCTAAGTATGCAAATGCCTTTATTTAACCAAACCTATGTAACTGAATAAAACTATTTATACCACAGTGTAGATTTGATACTCAAAGCATACAAAAATAACATGATGTCACAAAGTATGTGTATATCTCCCAATGGCATAGAGAGGATATCAATATGCAGTTTGTTACTCCACCTAAGGACTCACACATAGTGTAACTATGCATTCCAGAACTCATCTGCTCCATTTGCTAGCACACAGCAATCCAGGAAGAGTGGTCAACCAAGTTATTCACATTAAAATGTTGTCAATTCCCAGCTATCACTCTGAGGATATGTTAGTCAACATTTCTAGAAATAGAACCGGCAGTTTCTATGCCTTCCTCAAGAGATAAATTGAGCATCTAATAAAAGTTCATTAGGCATTAATTTTCTGCCCATGTTGAAGAAACACTCTTGTAAATTCACTAATTCCTACACACCAAGGAGGGACAACAACAACTACCTACTTAATACACTATCATCTTTCTAGGATGATTATAGCAATAAAAATAATCCACTTCCACTTTTAAAGTTTGTTCTGTTATAAATTATGTAAACAATAGTAGCAAATTTTATATTATCTGCAGGCAGGCAATTTTAAAAATATTTATTATTGTGCTTGCATTGTAAGAAAAATCAGAGCTTTAAACAAAATCTAGCAGGTCTCTTCTTGTGCCCTCTCACTCACTCATTTTGAATGGCTTGTGGCATCTTTTGAATGTTTTTTACCGATTTTGAAAAATAAATCAATCTAAGGAGTATCTAGTCCTTTTAGGACATGGCTGGCCTTCTCTCACATTCACACAAAAGAGAAATAAATAAACAAACAAACCTCCTTGCCTATGAGGCGGCCTGGTAACAAAGGAAGCGGTTACGGTTCCTCAGACCTTGCCTGAAAACATCCTTTCTGCTCCTTCTGCCGCTCGCTATCAAGATACAACAGCAGCTACGGGTTTCTGAATCTTTTGTTAATGCTAAGGGCACGTGCAGGTAGACGCCTGCCCTTTAAGAAGCAGGAAAAAAAATCAAGTAAACCAAAAGAAAATATTAATAGTAATATTAACAGGCTAACTTCAGTTTTTATCTCTAGATAGAGCAATTGCATGGGATTTATTTCTGTATTTGTCTGTAGGATCATGAGAGCAATAACACATCATTTTGTGTGTGTGTGTGTGTGTGTGTGTGTGTGTGTGTGGCTTATTCCCATGGTAAATACAATTCTTCTTTCTGATCCCATGTACAAAATCTCACTAAATACTTGAACTCTACTGACAGAGTTTGTTCAGCGAGGGTTAAGACACTTTCCTATGTATGACTTTACTTTAAAAAGATGACAACTGACAGTGTGGAGCCTGCTTGGGATTCTCTCTCTCCCTCACTCTCTGCCCCTCCCTGGCTCGCTCTCTCTCTCTCTCTCTCTCTCTCTCTCCAAGTAAGTCAGGTTTGAATATAAAGTTCCCTGGACACCCACAAGAGTTCTTTATATGAATGTCTTCCACAAAGGTGTCAGTCTTATGACTAAAAGAAGTCAGACATAAGTGCACAGCTGGTCTTTTGTTTTTCACTTGACTTATTGATCTTTTTTTAAAAAATTTTAATGTTTATTTATTTTTGAAGGAGAGAAACAGAACATGAGTGGGGGAGGGGCAGAGAGAGAGGGAGACACAGAATCATAAGCAGGCTCCAGGTTCTGAGCTGTCAGCACAGAGCCCCATGCGGGGCTCGAACTCACGATCTGTGAGATCATGACCTGAGTGAAGTCGGTCACCCAACAGACTGAGCCACACAGGCACCTGACTTATTAATCTTTATATAACTGGACTCATTCCTATTCTTTTAAGTTTATTTATTTATTTTTTTTGGGGGGGGGAGAGAATGAGCAGGGGAGGGACAGAGAGAGGGGGACAGAGGATCCCAAGCAGACTCTGTGCTGACAGCAGTGACCCCAACATGGGGTTTGAACTCACGAACCATGAGATCATGACCTGAGCCGAAGTCAGATGCATAACCAACTGAGCCACCCAGGGGCCCCTCATTCATATTCTTCTTAAATAATAGCTTTATTGAGACTATAGGATAGGGTAAGTGAATTATAACTTACATATTATAAAATTCATCCTCTTAAAGGTCACAATTCAACAGTTTTTAGTATATTCCCAGTTGTTCCATCACTACTACCTCGTTTTAGAACAATTTCCATCCCAAAAAACTCCATTCTCATTAACAGTCACTCTCTTTGCAGCCCTGGAAACCACTAATCTACTTTCTGACTCCATGAATTTATCTCTTCCAGACATGACATTTCACATCGCTCCTTGTCTGTTACCCACTTACATAGATTTTTCTCAACACTAGTCACATGGCATGTCTCATTTGGGCTTTAAAAAAAAATTTTTTTTAATGTTTATTTATTTTTGAGACAGAGAGAGACAGAGCATGAACAGGGGAGGGGCAGAGAGAGAGGGAGACACAGAATCTGAAACAGGCTCCAGGCTCTGAGCTGTCAGCACAGAGCCCGATGCGGGGCTTGAACTCACGGACCGCGAGTTTGTGACCTGATTCAAAGTCAGCCGCTTAACCGCCTGAGCCACCCAGGCGCCCCTCACTTGGGCTTTTAAATCAGAGTTATATCTCTGTAGAGAAATTATATGTTAAAAATCTCTTCTTTTCCTTTTTTTTATTATTTGAGGTATAACTGACATATAACATTGTATTAATTTCAGGTGTGCAACATAATGATTTCATATTTTATATATTGCTAAATGGTCATCACAATAAATCTAGTTAACATCTGCCAAAACACATAATCACACAATTATTTTTCCTCTTGTGATGAGGATTTTTTAGATGAGCTCTCTTAGCAAACTTGAAAGATGCAATTCAGTATTATTAACTACAGTCACCATGCTGTACATTATAGCCCCCGGGCTCATTTATTTTATAACTGGACGTTTATAAATTTTGACCCCCTTCACCCATTTTCCCATACCCCCACCCTCTGCTTCTGGCAACCACCAATCTCTTCTCTGGATCTTTTTTTTTAATTTTTAGGAGAATTCTCTACTCATTTTTCAAAGAATAATATATTATGAAATGACTAAGCTCTTTAATTCATTTCAAGAAATATTTATTGAGACATTTAACCAGTATGTCTCCAACTGTGGAGTTCGCATGACCTAAACAGAATCACCTGGGCACTTTATAAAGATGGAGAAATTGGGGATACATCTCACCCCTACTGAATTAGTTCGAGGGGACAAAGGAGGCTTCACCCCACTAGGGCCTCTGGGTTATTCTTATGCACACTAACATTTGTCAATCGGAGGTCTGCCCTGACTAAGGTCTGGAGATAAGATGGTGATTTAGATACAGTATTTGAGGGGCACCTGGGTGGCTTGATTGGTTAAGCATCCTACTTTTGATTTTAGCTAAGGTCATGATCTCACAGTTTGTGAGATTGAGCCCCACGTCGGGATCTGTGCTGACAGCACAGAGCCTGCTTGGTATTCTCTCTCTCCTTCACTCTCTCTTTCAAAGTAAATAAATAAACTTATGGAAAAAGACCTAGTATTTGATCTGAGGTGATTCCAACCCATTTAGTGTATACATTTTGCCAATGATATTTTAGTAAAATTATACAAATGTACTGATATGAGAGAGCACTAAAAGATTCCCAGTGACCAGCGACTTCCTGCTTCTTACAGAATACTCCACAAATACTATTTTTTTAACTATTAAGTGTAGCATATGCTGTGACATATATACGTTTTCCATATTTGATCTTGTATTAAAAATACTCATGTTAGCATGAATTCATCCACTTATTTATTCATTAAATGTATATGTATTGAGTTACTCCTATGTGTCATACAATATCAGAGCCAGTAAACAAAATACATAAAGTCTTCAAACTTTATGTCAAAAGGAAGAGGGTGTGAACACAAGACACAGTCAGAGGAAAGAACACTGGGTAGGAAAGGCTCCATGGAAGGAGAAAAATGAACTGGTTCTGAGGATGTCTAGGATCCTCTGGGAACCACAAGACAGAGGCTATTTATACAGTGGAAGATACATAAATAAAAGTGTATATAGCACCAAACCATGTTATTTTATTCAAGTTAAATCAAGTTTGATTCAAGTTATATCCAAGGTATAAATACCTCTTTGGAGTCAAGTATCTGCTGGTACCTGGACTATATAAGAGAGACGTGACCAAAATAACTGATATGTGACTATCTTATATTTGGGCCATAGAAGAACCTGGAGACTGGTGGTGGAGATACCCAAGGAGAGACTCTTAACATAGTTTACCCTAGTGAAAACAGCTTTGTGCACTCCAAGGGAAAATGTGTCCATCTGCTGGTATGAGTTGGTCTTCTCAATCTTAAATTGCTGAGAAGCCACAAGGCTGTCTCAATCCCTTTTCCAGATAAAAGAGGGAGAAGAGATAGAAGAACAAAGTGTCAACTCTGCATGTTGTAATGGGGGATTGAGAACTTGCTGCTGCTCACCTACTAGACCGTAAATAAAAAATCCCGTTAATTCTGCCACTAATGTGACTATTTCCTCTGGAGGTGCCCTGGAAGGTAAATCAGAACATCAGTAAGCATGGAAAGAACAATACTAACACATCTAATACAGCCAAGCAAGCAGAGAGAGAGAGAGAGAGAGAGAGAGAGAGAGAGAGAAAACAAGCCTAGATTAAGCACCCCAAAAATATGAAAATAAAACTACTAAATGAGACAGGTCAGATCATGAATAGTGAGCATTTAAGGAGTTTCAATCATGGTACAGAATACTTTATAGAAATATAAAACTAAAAATGTTTAATAGATGTTGGAAAATAGGACAGCTACTGGTGAGATCAGAATTGGTGACCTAGATTATACAGTGTAAGAAGTATCTTAAAGCACAGAGTCAAAAATATAAAGAGACAGAAAACCATACTGGGAACATGAGAATTTGGAGGAGAGAGCTGACAGAATTACACATGAATTTTCTAGAGTTCTGGAGGGAGGGACAGAAACAGAAGACAGGAAATGAAATAAAATAAACATGTATTTTTTTCACTTTAGCTGAATAAAGAGCCAAGCCTTCAGATTAAAATTATTCATTAGACAACCCAGGCAAAGTTAATGATTAAAAAGAAATGTTTGGAAGAATTCCAGAACTTCAAAGAAAAGGAGAAAATACTTACAAGCTTCCAGAGAGAAGAAACAAATTGCCTAAAAATGAAAGTGGATCTGACCAGCCATAGGCAAGTTTTCTGCCACACTGGCAACAACAAAGCAGCAGAAGACCACCCACAGAATATTGAGAAGTGAGAATTATAGCCTGATCATTCCATTCCTAGTCAAGACACTAATCCCTGACAGGGAAAAAAGAAAGATATATGTGGATATGCTACCCTACAGGAAATATACTATTTTTCTTCCTCAACTAACCAGCAAAACTGTATCAAGGAAAAACCTCAAGAGATGGGAAGGTAAAGGGGGGACCAGGAGAGGACAGGAGGGATGGACCTCATATTTCATATACATATAACTGAAGTGAATGCAATCAAATGATCACAAGGATGCTCACGATTAAAGAGAAATCCTTGAAATCCAATGAATGTAAATTATCGAAATTCAAGAGAACTGACATCGAAAGGAAACGTTTAAAAGGAATCTGGGATTGGGGTGCCCAGGTGGCTCAGTTGGTTAAGCATCCTCCTCCATCTCAGCTCAGGTCATGATCTCACAGTTCATGATGCCCCGATTAAGCTTGAGACTCACTCACTCTCTCTCTCTCTCTCTCTCTCTCTCTCTCTCTCTCTCTCTCTCATTCTCTGCCCCTCCCCCGCTGTCTCTAAATATAAATAAATAAATGAATAAATAAATAAATAGATAAATAAATACTTAAAAAAATAAAAGAAGAGGTGTCAATAACATTGTTGGCCAAACTTGGCTGGACAGCAGGTGCAGACGTCAGGACTCCCTGTGGCTACACTTCTGGGACCCAGGGAGCTATTCCAGCTGCCATTTCCCTGAGCTAGCTCAACGGATGGGAAAGGTCAAGGCCATGATACATTTTGAAAATGGTATCTGTGGTATTTCAAAAGCTGTCACAGAGAAGTAAATAGATATCCTTTCCCTTAATGCTCCCACCCAACTAGGGTCAAGGCCAAGCCTCTGAAGGAAGGAATTCTGTGAGTTTAGTCGCAGCCAGACATGCCTCCCAGTAGCTTTTGACCTTTGGCCAATTACATGACAGTAAAAACAACAGCAGCAACAACAAATGTATTGATTTTACTTGAAAGGAACCTGAGGCTCCAGGAGATTAAGTGACATCTGACAGATATGCTTGGAGCCAGTCTCCAGAGACTGCATTTACTTCTTAACTTCTCTGAGCCTCAGTTTCCTTGGAGCAAAGTGGGACTACAAACCCTCCCCCACAGGAGTGTTCCATGGAGTATGTGTTGTAATGCATAAAGTCAGTGTTCAATAAAGTCACCTTCTGGAAAGCCTGCGTGGCTCAGTCTTGTTGAGCACCCAACTCTTGGTTTTGGCTCAGGTCATGATCTCCCAATTTCATTTATTGAAGAGACTGTCCTTTCCCCAATGTATAATCTTGCCTCCTGTGTCATAAATTAATTGATCATATATGTGTGGGTTTATGTGTTGGGTCTCTATTCTGTTCCATTGATCTATGTGTCTGTTTTTATGCTAATATTACACTGTTTGGATTACTACAGCTTTGTAATATAGTTTGAAATCAGGAAATGTGATGCCTCCAGCTTACTTCTTCTTTCTCAAGATTGCTTTGCTGGTTAGGGTCTTTTGTGGTTTCATACAACTTTTAAGATTTTTTTGTTCTATTTCTGTGTGAAAAATGCTACTTGAATTGTGATAAGGTTTGCTTTCGGTGGTATGGACACTTTAACAATATCAATTCTTCCAATCCATGAGCATGAAATACCTTTTCATTTACTTGCATCTTCTTCAATTTCCTTTGTCAGTGACTTAGTTTTCAAGGTACAGGTCTTTCACCTCCTTGGTTAAATTTATTCCTAGGTGTTTTATTCTTTTGGGTGCAACTGTAAATGGGACTGATTTCTTAACTCCTCTTTCTGATGCTTCATTATTAGTGTAAGAAACACAACTTACTTTAGTATATTGATTTTGTATCCTGCAACTTTACTGAATTTATTACTTCTAACAGGTGTTAGGTTTTTTTTTTTGATGGAATCTTTAGGGTTTTTAAAAAATATATAATATGATTTCATCTGCAAATAAAAACAGTTTCACTTCTTCCTCTCTGTTTTGGAAGCCTTTTTGTTAGTTTGTTTTTCTTGCTTAATTGCTCTGGCTAGGACTGCCAATACCAAGTTGAATTAAATTGTCAAGAATGGTCATCCTTGTCCTATTCCTGATCTTAGAGTAAAAGCTTTCAGATAAATTATATATTTTTTAATTCTTTTAATGTTTATTTATTTTGAGAGAGAGAGAAATACAGCATAAGCAGGGGTGGGACAGAAAGAGGGAGACACAATCCGAAGCAGGATCCAGGCTCTCAGCCATCAGCACAGAGCCTGATGAGGGGCTTGAACCCATGAAAGGTGAGATCATGAACTGATCCAAAGTCAGATGCTTAACCGACTGAGCCACCCAGGTGCCCCCAGATAAATTATATTATTAATGCAATATTTTCAAAGAAACAAAATGATAAACTATGGTCGATGGGCAGGCACCTGTTTTTTTGTTTGTTTGTTTTTTGTACATAAAGTTTTAACTTCTCATTTTAAGTGGAATTCTTGGTTTCACTCTTATACCAGCAAGCACATAAAAGAGTTCTAGAATATTTTCATAACTTCACTGATACATCAATAAGATGTTCATGCTCCTAGGATTGTATATTTTTCTTTGAATGTCCTATTCAGGTCATCATTATCCAGCCTCAGAAAGAAATTCAGAAAATATGACATTACACAAAATTTACAGAAAAAGTTTTCGCTAAGATCTTGGATCTATTGTCTAAAGTTACATAAGGAAGCTATATAAAATAAAGCTATATAATAACATTCTTTTCCAAGAGAAGTGTTTTATAATATATTATTCAACCTTAGGAATTGCAAAGGGAAGTGAGTAAGACCCTCACGGCTTTCCTTGTCCCATAGATGCTGGATTCAATCATGGAGTGTTTACAACACATGTGGGAGTGCCACTGTTATTCTCAGGATTTGCACTCTCCTCCCTACTATGCTTAATCTAAAACAAGAGATATTTATAGAAATTGTGTGCACATCAAAATGGTGGCATCCTGCCGTACTCAGCAACATTTATTCGATTTTGAATGCTATTTAACGTATTTACCAAAAAAGCAAATTTTCTTTATAAGGTTAACTGGAGGGGTGCCTGGGTGGTTCAGTTGGCTGAGTGTCTGGCTTCATTTCAGGTCATGATCTTGTAGTCCATGGGTTCAAGCCCTGCCTTGGGCTCTGTGCTGACATCTCAGAGCCTGGAGCCTGCTTCAGATTCTGTGTTTCCCTCTCTCTCTGCCCTCCCCCCGATGGAGCTCTGTCTCTCTCTCTCACACACACACATTAAAAAAACAAATAAAAATAAATAAAAAGTAAAAAGGATCTGGGATTGAAAATATAGAATGCCAATTAAAAAACTCTGCATTAGAGTGTGGTAAAGGAGAGAGAGAGAAAAGAAAACAAAACAAGAAAGTCCTTTTCAGATTGTGGTGAGAAAGGAGAGTAAGGAAATAAGTATGTTCTAAAAACCTCAGCTTGTGGAGAAGGGTTCTAGAGAGCAGGGGGTAAAGTCCTCATGAGGGCAGGACTGGTGACTTGTCCCCAAGCATAGTAGTGAAACATGAGCATGGTGGTGACAGCCCAGCCAGAGATGAAACTACTGATGAAATAAAGGCTCCAAGAAAAAGAAATACAACTTGTTTGATTCTTTTAAAAAAAGTATTTAAGGATAAAGAGAAAATAAACTGCAAAGAAACAGACCTCTTATAGTACAAATAAATAAAAAGGAGGAAAACAATTGAATAAGTAATCAACAACGTTGAACACCCATGCAAGATATTCATTAGACAGAAAGAAATATAGATCCCATTCCTATCAGAAACCAATGAAATTGGAAATAAATTACAAAAACCATACTAACATAATATTACCTAGTTAGAAATTAAGCATAATAGTCCACGATAACTCTTGGATCAAAATAGAAAATGTACACTCCTTGGAAAGGTGTGGAAAGATTACATCATGCCAAAGCCCATACAGTCTAGCAAAACTAAGTGGAAAAATGGTATTGCCTTAAATGCTTTAATTATTAAAGAAAACAATTATAAAGAAAGTAATTGATAGCTGAAATTTCTCATGATGAAAACACAATTTTAATACTTTATTTTGAATCTAATTCAACCTATCTTTTAAGATTCATGGTTTTCACTCATTTTGATATCTACATTTAATCTGTCCCATCAATTGAATAATTTCAATAGAAGTCTTCTCTTAAAGCAAAAGAAAAAACTACTAGAAAATACTCAACACTGTAGGTTATTGGGTGAAAACTGAAACATTCATTAAAATGTTAAAATAAGAGCATGTGAAATTACTGGATAATTTGGTGAATTTTTAAAACCTGTAATAATCAGCTTGGGCTGTTATACCAAAACACCACAGACTAGACGGCTAAAACAATGAGAATCTGGGGTGCCTGGGTGGCTCACTCAGTTAAGTAACCAACTCTTGATTTCGGCTCAGGTCATGATCTCATGGTTCGTGAGTTCAGTCCCCAAGTCAGGCTCTGTGCTGACAGAACAGCCTGCTTGGTATTTTCTTCTCTCTTTCTCTCTCTCTCTCTCTCTCTCTCTCTGTCTCTCTCTCTCTCTGTCTCTCTCTCTCTCTGTCTGTCTCTCTCTCAATAAATAAATACAAAATAAACTTTAATTTTTTTTAATAAAAATAAACAGGAATCTATTTCTCACAGTTCTGGTAAGATGGGAAGTTCAAGGTCAGTATGCCACTCAATCTATCCCCAGTGAGGGCTCTCTTCCTGACTTGAATACAGCTGCCTTCTCCCTGTATCCTTCCATACATGGCAGAAAGAAATAGAGAGCTTTGGTCTCTTTACCTTCTTATGAAAACCTTAATCCCATCACGATTGCTCCATCCCCATAGCCTCATCTAAACTTAATTATCTCCTAAAGGTCCTACTTCAGATTACATCACATTGGGGGTTAGGGCCTCAACATGTGAATGGGACACAGTTCAATCCATAGCAATACCCATCACAGATTTTGTATTTTCCTTGTCCTAGACCTTCTTCTATTCAGTTTGAAATTAATCCAGTGTCATAGCCAAGCACAACAAGTTTGCAATATACTTCACTGTTATTAAAAATGTTTATGTGCACAGCAAGTTAGCAATCATTTTATTAGTTAAGGAGTAATTTGGAACTTGTTTGCTGCACATAGCCTAGGAAGGACTTTGACACCTAGGCGGTCATAGAGTACACTCTGTAAGTACACTCTTTCTTCAAAAGCTTTCTAAAAACAGTGCGCAAACTAAACACAGCCAGCTGCTGCAAGTATCCATTAAACATTAACTGTTCCAGGAAAAATTATCACAATCCATGCTTTACACATAAGAAGCTATCTCTGAGATTATCACGGTAATACTTAACTATACTGCTAACAATGGGAGAGAGCTTAACAGCTAGTAATCTTGCCACTCTAGGTATTACAAAGGGAAGTTAATGTAGTTGAAAGGAGAGCAGTAAAACAACCAGGGCATCATAAAAGCAAGGTAAACAAAATCACATGGTAGTAACTAATTAACATGATGCATGTAAATCTTTAGAATTATTCATTGCTTGAAATCCTTTTTATAAGGATGATATGAATCCTTTATATGAAATGATTTCATAGAATCCTTTACATGAAATTGCCTTTTTCTGTTCTGTGGAAATATACAAAGCCCATCCAAATGAGAACAAAAGGCTTTGTCCAGAGCTTGCTGTAACAAGAGTCAGTCACCACCACTTGTGCCTGGCAGAGACTCACAGGCAGACAGAAGAGTGAGATAGCTTTACAGCTGGGGAAAAAATGGAAGGTTTCAGGTCTGCTCTGATTGGGGGCTGTTGGCATGTGGAAACTGGGGACAGGCTAGTTAGAAGTAAGGCATTCTAAGTGAATGGTTAGGGAAGCATATCTGGCTTTCTTTGGTTGGGCATAAGTTAGAGGTGGGAGCAAAAATTAGGGAAGCTGGCAGTTATTGATCACTTCCATTTTGGACTGATTGCTACAGAGGTTGTGGTTTGGCTCCCTGCTCTGGTTGCTGTGGATTGCGGATGAGAGCTCTATTTTTACATGTGGTCTGGCTATTGTCCATTTGTATTCAGTCTCTCCGTTTCCATCCTGATAAATGTCTGACAAATATTGCCCCAATAGAATTTGAATTCATAATGGTTTTGGGCAGTGAAAGAAGAAATAGACAAGTCTTATTTCTAAGAAAATGCAAATCAATCTGCTAATCTCTCATTTTATTTTTTTAATTTTTTTAAATTCTTTTTTTAATGTTTATTTTTGAGAGAGAGAGAGAGAGATTGAAAGAATGAGCAGGGGAGGGGCAGAGACAGAGGGAGTCACAGAATCTGAAATAGGCTCCAGGCTCTGAGCTGTCAGCACAAGAGCCAGATGAGGGGCTCGAACTCATGAACCATGAGATCATGACCTGGGCTGAAGTCGGACACTTAACCGACTGAGCCACCCAGGGCCCCCTGATCATCTCTCATTTTAGATACATTGTTTTACAATTGGTTTCTTCTATTTACTATTACTTTTTATGCTCTCTCCTATGTTAACTAAATTCTTTTTCAAGCATATAATTTTAAGCCCATGAAAATATATATGTATGGTTAAAATAGCCCTGTTACGTTTTAAATCATGTATGTAAGTTGTGAAAATGTCTCAGAATATGTATCAACTTGTCATTTTACCATTATTACAAAAAATTTCTTAAGTGCTAAAATACATGCTATCTATTGATAGGGAATGTACTGTAGGTGCAGCTTTTAGGTTCACTTGAATAAGGCTTTCAGTCTCCTCAGGCATTCATATCAATGCAGATATTTGTGTCTATTACCTGTGGTCAAAAGGCCAATGTCAGCTTCAGGGTAATAAAAGCCACCACTACCATAACAACAATTATTATTACCATTTATCAAACTATTACTGCCTGCCAGGATTTCTGTATATATTCACATTTAAGTTTACTTAATCTTTACAACAGTTTAAATGTAAAATAGAATGCTAAATTCTACTGACTCATTTTTTGCTCAAGAAACATTGATTGAGCCTCTCTGAGGCCCAAGGACACTGGCCAAAGTGGACAAGTCAGGGGTCAAATCCAACCCCGTCGGCATCCACTTTCCATGTTCTTATTCAAATATGTCCAGTCTTTGTGAGCTAAGACTTATTCCAAGGAAATAAATCTCTTGAATTTTAAGCTCTACATTATGGACAAGAATGTCCTTGATAAGTTTTTCTATCACTAAAATTAAGTACATAGAGCACATAAAACATAAAAAGATTCCAAAGAGTAAAATTTTACACACGGTATTTAATATATTCTTCTAAAGAGATGTTTTGTAATTATTTTTTTCCATTTGGCAAATAGTAATCATGACATACTGATTAAAGATGTTAAGTGGCTGTCCATATGAGATATGATGATGAATAGAAGATAGGAGTCCACAGAACAATAACAAATATATTCATCCGATGGTTAATTTTAGGTGTTAACTTGATGGGGCCATTAAGATGCCTAGACATTTGGTCAAACATCATTCTGGGGCTTTCTGTGAGGGTGTTTCTGGATGAGATTCACATGTATCAGGAGACAGAGTAAAGCAGATTGCCCTCTGTAATGTGAACGGGTGTCATTCAATCAAGTGAAGACCTGAACAGAACAAAAATGCTGAGTGAGCAGGAACCTCTCTTGCCTGAATGCTTGAGCAAGAACACTGATCTCTTTCCTCCTTTGAACTTGAATTGAATACTGACTTTTCTTGAGTCTCCAGTATATTGGTTTTCAAACAGGAACTTACACCATCAAAACTCAGGTATGTTGTCAGGCCTTTGGACTCAGGCCTTCTTGGGTCCCCAGTTTGCCATTTCTTTATAATAAATTAATGTCTTTCTACAGATGAAAGGAAAGACAGAAGACAGACAAATAAATAGATATGTAGATAGAAGATAGATAGATAGATAGATAGATAGATAGATAGACAGATAGACAAATATGTTTATACACATATGCATATATTCTATGCATCCTATTGGTTTTATTTCTCTGAAGGACCCTGACTGAAGTAAACCATCTTAATTATCTGCCAGTGGCAGAGAAAAAAAAAACCCACAATTTTTATAGACGGCAAATAAAAGTTACTTATTAGGAAAAAATATTTTTAAATAAACCATGCATTTTGGAGGTATTTTCAATCCGCAGATCTATCATAAAGAAATAATTAGAAATAAACACAAAAATTTATTTACACAAAGACCTCTTGGGAAAAAAATCAAAATACATAATTTAGATATACAATGATAGAAAAATGGTAGAAAAATGGGATGCCTGGGTAGCTCATTCGGTTGAGCGTCTGACTTCGGCTCAGGTCATGATCTCACAGTTTGTGAGTTTGAGCCCCACGTCGGGCTCTGTGCTGACGGCTCAGAGCCTGGAGCCTGCCTTGGATTCTGTGTCTCCCTCTCTCTCTGCCCCTCCCCTGCTCATGCTCTGAAAAATCTCTCTCTCTCTAAAAAATAAATAAACATTAAAAAAAAATTTTTTAAGAAAAATGGTAGAGCCCCGTGTCAGGCTCTGGGCTGATGGCTCGGAGCCTGGAGCCTGTTTCCGATTCTGTGTCTCCCTCTCTCTCTGCCCCTCCCCAGTTCATGCTCTGTCTCTCTCTGTCCCAAAAATAAATAAATGTTGAAAAAAAAATTAAAAAAAAAGAAAAATGGTAGAAAAAAATTTAGAATAGCAAGAAGCAAAATATTATACAATTATAATTATCATGTTTTAAAAATCAAATTATATCTTAATATTTGGATAACTGTTATGTTGTTTCTAATTCTTTGTATTGTAGTAGGTTTTTTGGTTGATTGGTTGTTGGTTTGCTTTTTAATGGCCACAGTCTTTTGTAGCAACTTTTTCAAGAATTGTGCTCTATTTCACTTCCCTTTGAATATAGGGCTGGTCATGTGAAAAAATTTTGGAAATATATAGAAGCATATATGCAATATATTATAATTTATGCACATTTTAAACCATTTAAAATAATACTGTGCCTTGTTCACAGATAAATTTATAGGTAGTAAAATTATTAAATCACAGATAGGAAGGATAATCAACCAATTCATGATCATGCTTTCTTCTCATAATGAAGGGAGGTAACAAGATTGAGAAGAGGCATTGTAAAAGGATTTTCAACCATTTTATTTAATTACACCTATATAACTTTTAAATGTAAAAAATATAGCTAAATATTATGTTTAAGAGATGGATACAAATGTTTGTTATATCATTTATGTGTTTGAAATGTCTCCTTTATTATTTTTTTTTAATTTTTTTTTCAACGTTTATTTATTTTTGGGACAGCGAGAGACAGAGCATGAACGGGGGAGGGGCAGAGAGAGAGGGAGACACAGAATCGGAAACAGGCTCCAGGCTCTGAGCCATCAGCCCAGAGCCTGACGCGGGGCTCGAACTCCCGGACCGCGAGATCGTGACCTGGCTGAAGTCGGATGCTTAACCGACTGCGCCACCCAGGCGCCCCTCTCCTTTATTTTTTTAATTATTTATGTATTTTTTGACACAGAGAGAGAGAGAGAGAGAGAGAGAGAGAGAGAGAGAGAGAGAGCGCGAGAGAGCGCACAAGCGGGGAAGGGGCAGAGAGAGAGGGAGACACAGAATCCAAAGCAGCTCCAGGCTCTGAGCTGTCAGCACAGAGCCCGACAAGGGGCTCAAACCCACAAACTGCGAGATCATGACCTAAGCTGAAGTCAGACGCTTAACCAACTGAGCCACCCAGGCGCCCCTGAAATATGTCTTCTTTAAATAAAAAAATACAATAAAGTTACCTGAAAGCCTAATAGAAATAGGCAAAAAAAAAAAATGTGTAAGATGAACACTTGCAAATGATAATATGAAACATCAACTGTTTCTTAGGCACCATTTTAACCAGTGAGGATGTGTAACGGAAAAAATTACATTCAAAATAAATATAAAATACAAAGTTCGTAGGAATTTTTTTAATAGGAAATATGCATCACATATAACAATATAGAAATATGTGCCTGAACAGGTGGAAGGAAATTTTTCAGATGCTAATTCTTCAAAGAAATAGTTTTGTATAATTTCAACTAAACCTCAAGAGGTTTAATTTGGACTCCCAGGGAGAGTGCAAATTCTGTGAAATCATAAATGGCCAAATAGCTAAGATATTTAATAAGAAGAGGTAAGAAGGACCTTAAAACAACAGGTTACTTATGCAAAAATATTAGTAAAACTTCAATGGATCATGTTTCTGGAGAGATAGAACTCAGGGTTCTTATTTATAAGAATTTCTATTTATATTCTTATTTATTCTTATTTATCTGAATCGAGTACATAATTGCCTTTCCATTGCAAAGAGCTGAGAATGAAGCCAATCAAAAATAGTGTAGAATCAATTGACTATACTTTTAGGGGGAAAAATCAGTTCTCTAGGATCTCCAGCAAACATCTGAACACAGAAGAGTTGGATTCTGAATCCTCTCCCTGTGTTGCTGCCACCATGGTGCCCGATACAAATACAAAAGATGCGAGAAGGAAGTGGAGACAGACCTGCGGCCACAGAGCCTGCTGAAAGATTATCACTGGGCCACAGGATCCCCGGAGGAACCAGCACCAGCTCTCCAAACAAGGAGCTACCTTTTCATTTTTGCTTAAACATGAGCAATCAGTACACAACACTGGGCATGTGAGGAAAAGAGCAGCCAGAAACGATAACTTCGCACTCGAAAACGAGAACAAAAACTATGAAAGAAAACAGAATTCGTGAAAGGAATTAGAGAGGTCTTTGCAAATATCTAATTAGTATTCTCAGCCAGATTCACGAGAATGGCAGCGATAAGAACAAGAACAAGTTGCAAAGAGAGGCAATCAGATTGCAGGAAGAGCTCTTAGAAATGGAAAGCGTGAATGAAAAAATCCATGACCCCATAATAATTCAAGAACAAAATGCAAGCTCTAGAAACTCAATTTGTGAAGATCAACTGTATTAAAACGATGGAAAAGGGAAAAGATCCAACACATACAAGGTAAAATACGTGCTTGGTAAATCTAGGCACGCCAACACACTTTAAACAAAAGGAAAAAATATGGAAATTAATAATCAAATTATGTATGACAAATTTCCATAGCTGATGAAAACACTTTGGGAAAACACACACAAACACACACACATATCCTACTAGAACTTTTGACTTCCTACGAGTGTCCAGATACACACATTGAACACATGCACAAAACATAGCACCAAGATAAACAAAAACAGCAAACAAACAAACAAAAAACCCAGGTTTACAAAGGAAAGAGAATCACAACGGCTTTGTGGTTCTTATCTGCAATACCACAGTCACTGTTAACTGAATTAGGAAAAACCATTGCAAACCTCTCAAACTAGAGTTCAACTGGGAAAACAAAAGCAGGAGAAGCAGGTTAAGTTAGAGAATATTAAGCACATTCCCATTTTTTTTAACGTATACATATGCAGTGTCAAACAAAAATGTGTAAAATTTGACGTGTTAGCTGTTGTAACGTGATGCTATCATGACACGTATTAACCTTCATGGAGTCTAAAAGGGTGTTCTGGAACCAATGCGAATGGGGGGGGATTGCATTTCCCCACCAACACCAAGCGGTGTTCTGACACCAACTGGGTGTCCTACAATTTCACTCAATTCTGACACTGTCTACCTGGAGGTACCATTAGATCCCACAGCTTAAGGGCTCATTCCCACAAGACTGCATCCGACCCCCCTTCTCCAGATGTCAGGGGCAAGTTCCGACTGTCACCTATGCTCCTGACCAATCAGCTATAAACCTGAGATTCCCACCGTCTCCTCTTCAGTCTTGATTAATTCGCTAGAGCAGTGCACAGAATTCCGGAAAGCTGTTTACTTAGCGTCTACCAGTCTATTATAAAAGAATAGGATAAAGGATACAGATGAACATCCAGGTGGAAAGGATGCTTAGGGCACAGTATTGGGAAGGGGCGGGAAGCCTCCACATCCTCTCCGGGTGTGCCACTGTCTCCACACCTCCTTGTGGTTCATGACGCGGAAGCTCTTCACACTCTGTACCTTTGGAATTTTTACGCAGGCTTCATCACGTAGACATGATCAATCATCACCTCCATTTTTAGCGCTTCTCCTTTCTTAAAAGAATGGAGTGAATCAAAGCCACCCTCAGATATCGCCTCACGCCAGTCAGAGTGGCCAAAATGAACAAATCAGGAGACTATAGATGCTGGAGAGGATGTGGAGACACGGGAAACCTCTTGCACTGTTGGTGGGAATGCAAACTGGTGCAGCCGCTCTGGAAAACAGTGTGGAGGTTCCTCAGAAAATTAAAAATAGACCTACCCTATGACCCAGCAGTAGCACTGCTAGGAATTCACCCAAGGGATACAGGAGTGCTGATGCACAGGGGCACTTGTACCCCAATGTTTATAGCAGCACTCTCAACAATAGCCAAATTGTGGAAAGAGCCTAAATGTCCATCAACTGATGAATGCATAAAGAAATTGTGGTTTATATACACAATGGAGTACTACGTGGCAATGAGAAAGAATGAAATATGGCCCTTTGTAGCAACATGGATGGAACTGGAGAGTGTGATGCTAAGTGAAATAAGCCATTCAGAGAAAGACAGATACCATATGTTTTCACTCTTATGTGGATCCTGAGAAACTTAACAGAAACCCATGGGGGAGGGGAAGGAAAAAAAAAAAGAGGTTAGAGTGGGAGAGAGCCAAAGCATAAGAGACTCTTAAAAACTGAGAACAAACTGAGGGTTGATGGGGGTGGGAGGGAGGGGAGAGTGGGTGATGGGTATTGAGGAGGGCACCTTTTGGGATGAGAACTGGGTGTTGTATGGAAACCAATTTGACAATAAATTTTATATATTGAAAAAAAATAAAAAATAAAATTGTTTATTAAAAAAAAAGAATGGGGGGGGGCAAGCACTGAAAATTCCAAGCTTCTAACTCATGGCATGGTCTTTCTGGTAACCAGCCTTCATCCAAGAATCCACCCAGAGTCACCTCATTGGAACGAAAGACACTGCTGTCACCCAGGAAGTTTCAAGGGTGTCAAGAGTCCTATGTCAGGAACTCAGATGAAGTCCAAATACTAGAACAAAAAAGGTTACTAGTGCTCTTATCACTTAGGAATTTACAAGGGTTTTAGTTGCTCTGTGCCAGAAATAGGGATGGAGATATATAAGAAATAAGAAATATATATTTCTTATGATCTCTTTCCTTGTGGTACAAGGGAGCCACCTTAAAGGGATCCTACACCGGCCACACAGATATGAGCAGGAAGGACACCGCTGCTAATGATTGAGTCCTAAGGGGTAGCAGCACTTAACCAACTCACAGGAGAGGAGAGAGCATTGCAGGCAGAAGGCAAAACATGAGGCAAAAACAACACATTGTGTGGGAGGGAAGAAGCGGGACTACAAGCTGAGCAGTTGTCAGAACGTTTTCAGAATGAGTCATTATGTAGACAGAAATGAGGCTGAAGAGTGTAGTTGGGCCCAAATCATAGAGGGCTTTCTAACCCTTTGCTAAATACTTTGAAGCATATTCTGCAGGGCATCGCTTTTCAGTCTTTTGAGGCGGATTAACCCCTTATTCCAACAATAGCTACCCAGAGATCCAGTTTATAAAACATGAAAAAAACTTAGCCCCTTATTAGTATAATTACACAAGCTATAGTTGGTGACATCAACTTAAATAGTCAAGCATCAAGGGCAATGAGGCCACTTCAGTGAACCCCACCAATCACACCCTCAGCATATTTATTTCTAAATTGAATTTTGGTTGCATATTAGCCAAATAACTCTTAAGTCATAGAGAGAAATTTTTGCAAATAGTCATTCAACAACTTTTATTAAGCAGAAGTGGCAAAAGAAGCCTTATTCTGGGACCTTGATGGACAAAGGGAGAGCCTGTGTGCCAGCAAACCTGAAGAAGGGGTTAATAAACTGACCAGGGATGGGTCCTTCAGGGGAGCCCCCAGGACTGGCTAAGGATTTATAGTACCTTTCACCAAAAGCCTTAATACTTGCTTAACATTTACTAAAGACAGAGATAGGGTTGGAGTTCTTTTAGGAAACAGTTTTCTTCTTTGTATCCAAAATTTGTCATTACCAAGTGCTGAGTGACTCAGTTGGTTGAGCATCTGAGTCTTGATTTCAGCTCAGGTCATGATCTCATGGTCGTGGGATCAAGCCCTGCACTGGGCTCCGAGCTGAGCACTAAGCATGGAGCCTGCTTTGGATTCTCTCTCTCCCTCTCTCTCTGCCCCTCCTCTGCTTGGATGCTCTCTCTCTCTCTCTCTCTCTCAAAATAAATAAATATTCAAAAACTTTCATTACCAAGTAAGAAATTCCCAAGTCTGGATATTGAAACAAGCAGGACAGATTACTGGAAGGTATGGGGGCTCAGAGCATTGGCAACGGGAGACACAGCTTAGAAAGTGCACGGGAACTGAGACAACCTTGAACTTCCCAAATCAAGGATGATGGCAACTCAACCTTCAGCAGGGACAATCCAGTTAGGACACATCTGTGTGCAGCAGGACACCATCTCCACTGCGGGGACACTGCAGTGGCTTCATGAGTGATTCCTACCCTACCTTGGTCATCAATGTCCTTTCAGCTGACCTCAGATCCTGAGCCCATCCCTGACTCTCTGGGGACAGGGAGAAGAAGGAACTTTTCTCTGCAGCTTCTGGAGCGCAGGTTGAGCAATGGTGGCTGCCAATGAGAACACGAGCTTATGCATCAAGTTTAGACTGTAGAAGTCAGTCCGTCACTGAGGAAAGAGATCGCCAGGGTTCTCCCTTGCAACTCCGAAGGGAATGAGAGTATTACGCATTCTGTGAATAGCAGGGGCTCATTACCTGTTCTTTCCCCAACACCGCAGGGAATTCATAAACAACAGATTGGTAACCTAAGGCGGTTGGTCTTTGGTGACCTTTCCTGTGATTACAACAGGAAAATGCCTGAAATTGGCATAGAGTCAGAGAAACATCCACTTTTATAGGACATCATTATTCTGACAACAGACATTACTACCAACATGAACTGAACTTCAGGAACAGTCATTCCTTGAAATTTCTTTATTATAAGACTCTCAAATATTTTTAGGGAGGGCAAGTCAGTGGGTAAGTCAGAGTATATCAGATAGTTTAGATGTTCAGGAAAAAAAAAAAAAAAGCTTAATTTAAAACACTTCCTATGAGCCAGGCAATAGTCATAGCATTTTACATATTCAACTCATTTTATCCTCACATCACCCTATGTAGTAGGTACTAACACTATCCCATTTTACTCACAAGGGAGTAGGAAACAGTGAAATTAAACAGGGTTGCCTGGGTGGCCCAGTTGGTTGAACATCCGATTCTTGATTCGAGCTCAGGTCATGATCCCAGGGTCATGGGACCCTGTCATGGGTCCGGCTCCACGCTGAGAGTGGAGCCTGCTTGGGATCCTCTCTCTCCCCTTCTGCCCCTCCCCTGCTCACTCTCGAGCACATGTGCATGCACTCCCTCTCTCTCTCCCTCAAATAAAATTTAAAAAAAATAATAAAGCTTGAAATTAAACAACAGAATTGTACAGTAAATAAAGAGAAGAGCCAGGTTCCAAATCCAAGCCATCTATCTCCAGAGCCCATTTTGCAGCTTATATGCTACATTTATCACAAGGGCCTGCAAACTAAAATTGATAACAACTATTTCTGCATGAAAAATGAAGACATTCTATACACTAAATATAATTTTTGGAATTATTTTTCAAGTTTTTCATCACTCCTAACTAGTTAACATTGGCTACACAAACCCCTGAAGTACACTGGCTAATAGTTCTCAAATTTTCTTTAAAATATATTTGATCTTTGCAGTGTTTTATGTGGGAAAACATTTCCTAATATTCTATTATTTTTACTTTCTCTTTGATGTTCTTTTTTAAAGTTTATTTACTTATTTTGAGAGAGAGAGAGAGAGAGAGAGAAAGTGAGAGCGTGAGAGTGGGGAGGGGCAGAGAGAGAGGGAGAGAGAGAGAATCCCAAGCAGGCTCCGCACAGTCAGCACAGAGCCCAATGTGGGGCTCGATCACACAAACTGAGATCATGACCTGAGCAGAAATCGAGAGTCAGACACTCAGCTGACTGAGCCACCAAGGTGCCCCTTCAATGCTCTTTTGTAATTTTCCAAATTAAACATTTTCCTGAAACACATCTTAAAGATTTTTAAAATACATAGGTACAAAATAAAACACGTTACTAATAAAGACTAGTGGGTGACCGTTTACTTAGGTTAGAGCTCATGGTTACTGGGACAGTCAACTTCAAGGGACTCTTGGTAGGCATTTCACTTGATTGCTAGTGAGGTCTTCTATGGTTTGCAGTTTATCTTGAAATACTTCAACAGAGACAGTTTGATATATGCCAAAAAATATCCCATGAAACCTCACATTTAATCATGAATTGGTTGGGACTGTCTCCCATCACCTGACCAGTCCTTATTCTCCAATGTTCTGCCAATGTCCAGTAGTTCTTACCCTTTGGAGGATCAGGCAGCCTCCCCCATGTTCTCTAGGCCCCATATCCCAAGATCACCTGTGTGTTACATGAGTGAATTTTTGGAGTCCATTTACTTCATTCTAGTGAGGCTGGGGTTCAAGTTGTTTTACTCCGTATCTTACAGGTGGTTAGTAAACAACTCCAGTCTTAGTTATCCTTTAGAAGTCTATTATTTACAAACTCGTAGTTCAAACAAATATAGCTACTCTAAGGGCTAATGCTTTCTCCATCAGCTACAGAGGACACTGTGTTACGTAGCATAATGGATCTTAACATTTTTCAAGGTATGCCCATTGACTAGAAATTTGTAAGAAATCCACCCAAGAATCCAATGAGCTCAACGTCCTACACCTTACAAAGCAAAGCTCTAAGCTTGCGATTCTGCAGCGCATCATCAGAAAAATATTTCCTTCCCTTGACCAGAAAACTGGCTGCTAAAACGCTGTCACATCTGGCTTGAGTGAATGTTCTATGTAAAGTGCAAGGACAGAGAGCTGGGACTTCAAATTTTCAGAAGTGATACTACAACTTTTTGTAATTTCTTGCTAATAGATGGTTTGTATGTGTGGTAGGAGTCGGTCTGAGATTGAACCATCATTTTAAGGGCTCCTATCACGGCACAGCTGTAGGCTTGGAACCTACAGACCTCAGCTATCTCTAAAAATTAGCCAGTGCCCATATCCATCAAAAAGAACTGATAATTCAGAATAACCACATCGGCTACATCAGTTTGCAACAGGACTGGGATTGGGGTATGCATTTAGTCTGTGCCAGCTGTAAAATATTTAGCAAATGTAGGTCAGCACCAGTAAAAATTACGGGGTTTTTTTGTTATGGATTTATTTTGTTTATTTTTGTTTGAGAGCACTAAATACTTCGAGGGAAGAACAAATTTACATTCTGCTGATGATGTTAAAGGTGCCTCATAGAAATCTGAGTTTATTGGCATTAAAAATACCTATTTTTTGGGGGGTGGTCTGGGTGGTTCAGTCAGTTGAGTGTCCGACTCTTGATTTCAGCTCAGGTCATGATCCCAGGGTCGTGGGATCGAACCCTACGTCAGGCTCCACACTGAGCATGGAGCCTGCTTAAGATGCTCTCTCTCTCTCTCTCTCTCTCTCTCTCTTTCCAAAATTAAAAATATATATATATGTAAACACCTATTCTTATTAGGGAGGTTTCCATGCCTCTTCTCCTCAGGCATTGTGAGCAATCAGCTGGTAGACTGCCCCTTAATCCCACACCAGTTTCAAAAGGTTAAAAATAAATTTCATTTAAACACACTTGATCTCTTGAAACAGTATAGAAGATTACAACTATTTCAAACTAAAATCATAATCGAGCGTTTGCTGAATCACTAGAGCACCTGCGTGCAATAACAGTTGGAAAACTGCTAGTGTAGGTGAAGGGAAACACCAAAGAAGCTTAAGGAAGAAAATAATACTATCAGATTTACATTTGAAAGACATGTCTAGCATCTGTGGGAAGAGCAAATTTGACAGAAAAAAGATGGAAAACACAAAGCCCTTTAAGAAGGAATTAGAAAGAGCAAATGGTGCTGGAAATGGAGAGAAAGTTGGACTGAAAGCTGATTTAGAATTTAAGTCATTCTACACTCTTTTAGTCTCATTTGTAGTCTTTCCTTGAAACCAGTAGATTTGCTCATGTATCCTGGCTGCATAGTAATGGTAAGAAACACAGACCTTGGATTAAATCCCATACCTGAAATTTTTGAGTCTAGGATGTTGGGCAAATTACTTAACCTCTTGAACCTCCATTTCCTCATCCATAAAATGGGAATAATAATTTCTGCCTCACAGGTTTAATAGCAGAGAGAAAGTGAAAAAAATCCATGCTTACGTTAAAGTATTAGGACAATGTCTACCTACACAAATGGCAAATGGTTATCGTCTTCTCTAGAAAAGAGCAGTTTAAGAGTAGACAATCAAAGTGAAAACGGTATGTTAGTTAGAAATACAAAATAAGGGTGTAGGAATTAAATAGTATCTCCACATGGAAACCAGGCTATTTAAGACAGAGGAAATGAAATGAAAATAAAGGTGTTACTTCTGTTTTGGATTGCTTCATTCAATCTGATTTTTTTCCCCCGAGTAGAACTGTATGGATAGCAGAGACCTCACCTGCAAAAATAAAATGCAGTGATGGAAGGAGAGAAGATGACGATGCATTCGATGTGCCGATATACAACCCCTTACACATCTGAGAAAAGATGATTCCCTTGCTAGCAAGTCAGCTTGGGCTTGTTACACAGAAGAGCAAAGCTGAGGAGATTGGATGAGACAAACAAAAACTTGCCCTTTGACCAAAGGACAGAGATGAGCAGTCAAGTATAAGTTGCCTCAGTCACGAGCTCTGCACCTCCCTGGGTGCCCAGGTAAATCCCTTCCCCGAGAAGCCAGGCAAAGCTTTTCGCTACTCTTCGCAGTGAGGGCTGAAGCATGAATTATCAGCACGTCAAATCAGACTCCCCTGCATCTTATTCAGGTGGCCTGTGGACATTTAATTCCCACTTGCTCTTAGAACGCTGGATTTTAAGCACAGATATGTAAATTAAATAAATAAGTCTGTGCATTAAATTGAATGTTTCCACTATTCTAGAAGTATCCACTTGGTGCCACAGACTGGTTCTCCCAAAATAGATGGAACCACCACGGATGTCCTACAAACCCTTCTTGTGTTTGCAATTTCAAGCAGCCGGTTACCACTAGGGAACGTGTGCTAATTTTTTGAGACCATTTTATTACCTTAATTTTTGTCATCAAATAACCTTTTGCCACAGAAGATAATGATGAATTGTGCTGACCTTTGAATATCACTAAAAAACAGACAATCTGGGTTTTTGGGTTTTTTTTTTCATGACACAGGTCATGAATTTTCACCACGTTTTAAAGTCGTCTGAGTCCTGAACTCCTGTAAAAATGGTTTACTGATAAATTCAACATAATTCACTGTGAAAGAATGGGACTGGACTTTAGCATTACCTCTAAAACTTATTCTCAATTGTTTTTATATTGAATACAATTTTTAGAGCAATTATAATTTAATATAAAAACCAACACAACCAACTGCCTCTGTTTCTAATCGCACACGCAGATGCAATCATAGCATGCCTTCCCTGTGCCAGGAACTCCACTGGACGCATTTTTTTCCCTTTATGTAAAAAATGAAGTGATTAACCAAACGTTTGAGGAGACAAAATCCAGCTCCATCACTGCTCAACCCCCAAATACAGTTCAACCATGGGTATTCTGCCTTGGGCAAAATAAAAGCAAATGCTAAATATATGTCATACGGCATGAGGTATCATCAATTTTTATGTAGGTTAATTACGTGAAAATCCAGAGTGACCATAAATTCATCCACCATTATTCTGAAGTTGGGGATCTATAAAATGACACACCTGTATTTTCACAACTGATTCGAAGCCAATGTTGGGTGTGGGTTGGAAGAGAGAAATGTGATTTACTTTCCAGTGCTTTTGTAAATTAAAAAGAAATCCATAGTTAATAGTCATGCTTTGTTTCCTATCACCAGTATTTTTTATCTTAAAAAAATTAAAACTAAATAGTTTTTCTTGGCTACATTTTTAAAAAGATATTTAATAAACAGTGATCTTTACTTCTTCTTTGTGATGAACACCATTTTTAAGAAAAATAAAATGTGAAGTTGAACACAGAATTGATTCGTAAAATTTTATTTGAAAATGGAAACTTCTGGAGATTCTCCTAATCCTAACTGATGTCAAGTCCTAATTGTATGCCTTTATATACGTACTTCGATTGATGAATCAATCCAAGTTGCCATATAACATCAAACATATTGGCTACCTCAATCCGACGTTGAAACCTTTGTGCCGGGTCCCGAGCTTGGGTATTTCTTTAGTTGGACCACAACAGCTGTAAATGTCTAATAAAGGACTTTTCTTCACTCCAATACAAAGAAGTCCACCCATAAATGGCCAGTTTCTCACTAAGATTACAGATTTTAAACTCCCAAGGTAAATGGCTATTCTAAATATAATGCTAGTTTTATTCTTTCATAACTTCATTCAACAAACACTTACTGAGAGCCTAAAAACTGTGACAAGCACTATTCCAGGTGCAGTGGATACAGCAGTGACCATCAGAGACAAAATCCCTGCCCTTATGGAGGTTACCTTTTAGTTGGATTGGGGGGACACAGTCCACAAAGAAATACATAGGTAAACTATATGTTATGACTCAAGGACATAAGTGCTACAGGGAGGAATAAAGCAGAGAAGGGGACCAGGGACATAGGCAGAGGGGTGGTAACTTTAAACAGTGTGTTCTGAGAAATCTGCACTTAGAAGACACATTTGAGCAAAGACCTGAAGGGTGTAGGTTGAGCAAAGACCACAAACTATCTGAGGGATCATTCAGAGCAACAGCAAATGTCTCCAGTGCTTTGTGTTGGAAGAATAGCAAGGAGGCAGGGTGGCCAGAGGGGAGTGAGCCAAGAGAAAAGGGGTAGGAAGTAGGTGAGAGAGTGAGTGAGAGGCAGAGAGAGAGAGAGAGAGAGAGGAGAAGGCAGTGGGGAAAGACTGGAGGAAGAACTGTTTAGGGAAAGAAGATTATGAGGTCAGTTTGGAGCATCTTAAGACCAAGGCACCAGTCACCCATCCAAGAGCAATGGTGAGTGGACTGCTGGAGTCTGGGGGAGACTCTGGAGGGAAGGTTGTGATTAGCATCAGGGGAGATCTGAGCCATTCTGGGGAGAGAAACTCTTCCTTCTTCAGAGAAGAATGAACGTTCACTGGAAGCAGAGAGAGCATGGTATTGGAAAGCTTAAAGTCACCTCTGGAAAAAGAAAATAATGTTTAAATATCCAGATAGAAGGGTATTTTAATCCTAACACGGAAAAGGTCCCTAATCCTAATGTGGGAAAAGGAACTAAATTTGTTAAAGTTAGAGCCTCTATCCTTCTCATTGTTTGATCTTAAAAAACAACCACAAAACATCTGATTCTTCAGTGAGACGTGGGTGACATCTGATCGATAGCTGACTTAATCTGGGGACACTGGAAAGGACAGTAAGCACTTCATACCTAACCTGCTCCCGTAGGGACATGCAGACTGGTAGCTGGAATGACCGCGTACAGAGCACTCATCAGTGACGATGTACAGGCCACCATGAGGGGAGAGCTATGGAAGTAACCAACTCTCTAGATTTAAGGGCAGAAAGTCTGGATTTCCTGACACCCTCATAAGTTAGCAGTAACATGCTTAAGAGATGAAAAAGGAGGACAACTTTAATTGTTATTATAATAAATAAGATAATTAAACTTCCACTTGATGGTTTCCCTTTGTTTTAAAAAGCACCAAGCAGAAAGCAGACTTCCACAAGTCAAAATAAAATTCTAAAGTCCATTAGTGTAGTAAATTCCACTATGTACCATCAGCAAAATAATTTTCCTTCTCTGTGACTGATCCCAAATTTAGCCTTGTTCAGAGTAAGTGAAAATATAATCTTTTGCAATGAAGTCTGGATTTGTGCATTTTTTAATGAAAATAAAGCCTCCTCCTTTTGGTCATGATCTGTTATTCTGATCATCGTTAGATGAGATTGGGAGAGAATGAAAAGATCCATGAAATGAAACCCCATGATGAGACTCACTACATATTAAGAGTAGTTCTTAACCTGCTGGGAATCAGACTCTGTTGAAAATCTGATAAAATCCCTGGACATCTGAGAAAAAAAAAACAGAAAAAAGTGCTCAGCATATAGAAAGAAATACATTTCCATGAGGCTCACAGTTAACCTGGAAAACATCTGAATCAAAGGCCCTAAAGACATCCAGCTAGTGGTGAGCAAATCAAACTAAAAATGGGGCCACGCCTCTTAACTGCTTTGCTCCACACTGCCTTTCCCTTCCCCGAGGGGGCAAAGGGAGCCAGTGTCAGAGTTTATGATCCTGCCAGGAAATACGGAGACCTTGCTCAATCTGGTCTTCTCAACCCTGTTTTAAGACAAAGAAATTATTCTCTGCACATCTTCTATAAGGAGAAGCTGTTTCATAATGATGCTTAATGTAAAGCAGCTGTCGCTCTCACAAAGGCAGCTTGACGGTGATGCTTTGAGTCGTGAGTCATACGTGCATACGGAATTAGCCAAATGATCGTTTGTGGACTTGTCACGTCCTGCCCCTATAGCATGAACGTCTGTTGCGACAGTGCAAAGTTTTCGTGAAAATGCCAGTGGGAGGGGAGTTTCCTTAATTATGGGCTGGGAACTGCGGACTCACCCTCACGAAGGTAAGGTAGTGGACAGAGTGCCTCATAAAGCAATGGGGGAGCTCTAGAGATTCTTTTCAATGTTCACCGAATGCAACCAACTCTTCTCTGTCTAGGAAGCGTGATTTCACACCACAGGCACCCATTTCAGTCTGGATGGACCTCCCTAGGATCTTGCAGACCAGCTCGGCCTTGGGAGTTGGGCTGGTTGTGGCTAAGGACAGAGAGATACAGAGCTAGATCGGAGAGTTACCTCCTTGGATGGTACACGGATGAGAATTCAATGTGCTTTGCGAATCTGAATGACTCCTACCACTTTGGGCCTAAATGAGACATCTTAGAGAAAGCTCAGGCAACCCTTCCTTCAAAGAAGTGATGGATGGGAAGTGGTCCGCACCCTCAGGAAGAGGGCGGGGCATCCCAAGTCTTTAAATATTTACATGTCTGTGTCTTCAGAAATCACATTCTTCAAGGCTTACAGAAGAAAATGTTCATAATGGAAGCCCAAAAGTTGTCTGAGAGAGTGCATTATGCTCATTCTGAAGACTGTTTTAAAATAGCAGAAAAGTGATCTTTCTCACATTTTTAAAATGTGATTCTTGATAAACATCTTTCTTCTCAGGGAGACATGGCCATTAAAGCGTAAATATTGAGACGCTGAGGAGTAAGTTATTCTCAAACTGTACAAGTTATGTTCAAAGCCTGGAGATGGGCAGATTTTTGTTTTTGACATCAGTGTTGAAGGCATTTTTAAAGCCACACTTTAAATTTAACGTACGGCTTACACTGTTGCGATGAAAACCACACGCTAATGAGAACGTAGCAAATGCTGTGTAATGCAAACAATGGCACCATTGAACTTGTGTGGCTTTAATCAGCTCTGGAAAGCTAACACATACAGCCTGTATATAACGGTTAAGACTCTGAACTTCAAACGCTTGCATTATGCTCTCCAGTTTGTGCTATTCTAAGCTGTTCAGTTTATCATTTCTATGATATTCTAAGTCAAGTGAGGACAGCTTGATTTTGCTGATAGCTGATGAAGCTGTACGATGCTGCAAAATTAGATAGAAAGGAAGTATCTATTTAAGAAGGAAAATAAACATCCAGGAAGTTCTTCTATGAGGGGGGTTGGGGGGGAAGGGATGTGAAAATTATTTCTTGCCCTGTTACCAGACTTTTCCAAGAACTCAGATTTAGCTTTTGTTTGCAGCATTGAGTTTGACATTCTGGAAGCTCTTTACTTAAATAATTGAAATTTGAATAGTGCTTTCTGGTTATGAAACCACTTCGTGGGTACTATCTGCCTGAGCACTCCAAAGTAACTCACGAGAGAGATACTGTCATTACCGACTTTAATGATCAGGGCACTTAGGCTGCCCGAAGTGAAATTTTTCCCCAAACTTTCACAAAGGGAAGTGACAAAACTGTGAAGGAACCCCCCCCCCCCCCCGCAAATATTCTGTCCCGTCACCAATGTGATGCTTCCTTTCATGTAGGAATTTCCAGGACTGCAAGCAAGAAGGAGGCAGTCATCTTGATTTGCCTGAACTATGGTAACATCTCCTGACTTGTATCTTCCCTAAGTCTCTTCACACTCAGCCTTATCCCTCCTGCACCCTGGTGAGGGTAATTGGTGCCCCCAAGTACCTCGAGTACCTGCTGGGGAAGCTCCATACGTTTCAGCCCAAAGAATGAAGGTGCTTAAAAACCAGCCATACTGATTGACTGATAAACTAATAGTGATTACAGTAAGTATATACATACGATTTTATTTGCTCTGTGGCAAGCACTATGCCAGGAATTTTACAATGTATTATCTCAGTTAATTCTAACCCAAAACTCAGGAGGCAGGTTCTAATATTGATCTGCCGGTAGAGGAAATAGGAAAATACGAGAGATGAAGCCACTTCTTCAAGATGCCTTACTTTCTCTCTCACTGGGCTCCTAGTTTCCTGCCTTTGCTTTTCGTTAAAAAGGTGAGAAATAGAATTCAGGGGTGGATCTCATCTGGATGAGAAGTCAGTGTCATTTCGGGAGTGACGCATCAAGGAATCTGAAGTGTTTCCTACAATTCGCTTACAATCTAAGAGAAAGCTTGGAGCGTCAGATTAGGCAGAAAAATGCTATCCTCAGAATCCAAGAATGAGGCACAATGGTTACAAGATGATCACATCCTGATAAACTGAGACAGCCCTCAAATTAGTTTACATAATGATATCCAACTAACTGCCAATTATACTAAACGCTTTTGAAATATACATGTAAAAGTAAAAAAAAAATGTAAAAACTGACATGTAAAAATTTTTTAAAAATGAGGGTGGGAATGGAGTAGACACAAAAGAAAGAAAAGAAAACAATGAAAATATAAATTATTTTACATAACTGAATCCACCTATCTGCCAGTTATAAGAAACACTTCTGAAATATACGGAACGTTTGAAAATAAATAAGGGAAAGGAAAACAATTACCACATAAATGGAGGGGGAAGAGAAACAGAAATACAAGTATCAGACTGCACTGATGTAGGCAAAAGAAGAGATTTGCAATGTCAGCCATAGTGCCCTTTTGGCCTGGGTGACGGAACCTGTTTGTGAGGAGAGGTCTACTATCTTTCCACTGCCTTCAAAGCCTTGGTGCAAAGGAGGAGGGGAGGGAGGGGCCTTGAAAGGATGGCTCTCTGTACAGCGAAGCAATTTAACTAGCTTTTGCACGATGTAGGACTAGGGAGTCTCAGAGCTGGTTTTGGAGGTCTGAGATAGAACAACATTTCTCTGAATTAGAAAATGAGGGGAATTTGTTTTCCCATTAATTGTTATTTCTGTCTCCTAAAACAGGAGGGAAAGAGAAGAGGAATATTTAAAACTGAACTTTGACTTGTTTCTGTCTGGGCTATGGAAATACCCTTGCCCATCTCCGAGCTCTCAGTAAAACCCAACATAGACCCTTGGGGACATGCTTCTGGGTGTGGGGAGCTCCACGTGTGTGGCTGTGCGTGTGTTTGCACTGGGTATTTCAGGTGACCACTGGGCCAATCCTGAAGTATCCAAACACCTTCCAAACTTCTCATGATTTTCTCCTTTTCCTCTTGGGAAAATCATAATCATAATAAATTGTGACTGTTAGCTATCGATCTCAGCTATGCCATATGAACATCTCTGTGCACCTTTCTCAGAAATAAAACTTTTGGGGTGCCTAGATGGCTCAGTTGGTTAAGTGTTGGACTCTTGACTTCGACTCAGGTCACGATTTCACGGTTCGTGAGTTTGAGACCCGCATCGGGCTCTGTGCTGATAGCTCAGAGCCTGCTTGGGATTCTCTCTCTCTCTCTCTCTCTCTCTCTCTCTCTCTACTCTCCCCCCACTTGCACATGCACTCATAGCGCTCTCTCTCCCTCCTTCTCTCTCTCTCTCTCTCTTTCTCTCTCTCCCAAAATAAATAAATAAACTTAAAAGAAAAAGAAATACAACTTTCATATGACTTAGAATGGGATATGGAATGCATACAAAATTCATCTGAGAAATATCTACCCAAATTTGTAACACTGGTGCTACAAAACAGCAGAGAGAACGGCAATCATTACCCTGCCTAAAAAAAAGAAAAATGTTTTAGGGACACTTGGGTGGCTCATTCGGGTTAAGCCTCCTACTTCATTCAGCTCAGGTCATGATCTCGTAGTTCAGGGGTTCAAGCCCCGCATCGGGCTCTGTGCTGACAGCTCAGAGCCTGGAGCCTGCTTCGGATTCTGTGTCTCCCTCTTTCTCTGTCCCTACCCTGCTCATGCTCGGTCTCTCCCTGTCTCTCAAAAATGAATAAACGTTTAAAAAAATGTTTTAAGATGTGGTTAGCTTCACCATGGCCAGTAATTTCTACCTGGAGAAATTATACAGGGACTTAATGCTGTCCCACTTTGGGTTGGATACCCAGTTTTATGGGTAAACATAGCCCCTTTGCTTACATCCATACCTCTCAAAACTGGATCTTTTAAATCTAAATCATTAGTACTCTTTAAAAAAAAATTCTTGGGGCGCCTGGGTGGCGCAGTCGGTTAAGCGTCTGACTTCAGCCAGGTCACGATCTCGCGGTCCGTGAGTTCGAGCCCCGCGTCAGGCTCTGGGCTGATGGCTCAGAGCCTGGAACCTGTTTCTGATTCTGTGTCTCCCTCTCTCTCTGCCCCTCCCCCGTTCATGCTCTGTCTCTCTCTGTCCCAAAAATAAATAAACGTTGAAAAAAAAATTTAAAAAAAAAAATTCTTTTTTAGTGTTTATTTATCTTAGAGAAAGAGAGAGTGAGAGTGCACACAAGCGGGAGAGGGGCAAAGAGAGAGGAAGACACAGAATCCAAAGCAGGCTCCAAGTTCTGAGCTGTCAGTACAGAGCCCAACATGGGGCTTGAACCCACGAGCTGTGAGATCATGACCTGAGCCAAAATCAGAGGCTTAACCGACTGAGCCAGATAGGTGTCCCTGCATCATTAATACTCTTGAGAAACAGGAAAACACTACACAACCATAAGAGGTAAAGGCGGTTCTAAATTACGATGCGTAGACACATAGAGGATGTTTCTACAATATTGGCAAGAATAAATATGGAAACACAAAAATCCACAAGTCTAGATATTAAAGGATTTTCCTCCTTCCCATTGGTCATAAAATTTATAATTGATTTGCAATCAAATTGATAAATAGGCAATCAAATAAATTGGAGTAACACAGCAGATTCTCCATCATCTTGTGCTCAAGAGATAAAATATCTCAATAAACCATTAATCCATTTATGGAGATCAGCAAGCCATCAGACCATAAAGCAAATTACCAATCGTGCTGACACCAGTGGATCTTAATTTATCTCCCTTAAACAAACCAAAAGCACAACACAGCAAAACAAAAAATTACTGAAGAAGAGAAATTAATTTTTCTACTGCCACTTTGGATTCATCATACTGAGACTTACCCTGGGCATGAGGTTCCCCACGTCTCCAGAGAGGAAGTTTATCCAGTTCTGTCAGGTGAATCCACTGAATGTCGCAGGGGAAGACATCTAAAATTATATAAAGTTACAATATTGAAGTATTGAAATAGTAATATGGAAAATAGGCAAACAATTCAATACAACATGAAGTAGCCTTAAGTCCATAGAGGACATAGAATCATTTATCTTAACAGAGGAATCACAGATGGAAAAAAATAAGGATTATTCCATAAAAGACTGAGAGATTTAGTTATTTGGAGAGAAAATAAAATTAAATCATACTTTTATGCTATCTAGTATAAGCAAGTTCAAGTATATCAAAAGACGAAATGAGAAAAATCAATCATTTTAATAGCTCCCAGAGAAAAAAAATAAGATGACTATTTTTATGCTGTTCGTGGCAAGACTTTAATAACCTATTTGTTTTGTTTTGTTTTGTTTTGTTTTGTTTTTTAACTCAGATGGCAGATTTGATTCTGTGATGCTCCCGGTCCATGGTATACTCTCATCCTGGATCCCTCCTAGGCTCTCCCCTTGCCACGTTTTTTAATGTGCTAACGTTCATCTCATGTCGCACTCCCTTCCTGCTTCCCTTCTAGAGAATTATTGTGATGTTTTTAGATGTTGCTATTTTCCATGTGTTCATGTGTGCAAACATGACAGATACCCTAGTCTAGCTCCTTGTCCCCCACCCCACGCACACACATTGGATATTATGCTTTTAAAACTCTACAGGTTGCCATGTGTACAAATACAACGTCGCTTCAAACTGCTGCATGATTCTCCATGGTACATAGGCATGGAGTGATTTTGTTCTTGGTTTGTTACAGGAGGATAATTATTATTCCCCATTGGTGACAGCCACTGAGGATTTGGTTTTATGGTCTGATTACTTGATGATCACTGTAAATGGATGGATGGTTTATAGATATCTGTTATCTCTTGAATGAGAGACGACAGAGAATCTGTTTTGTTATTGATTAGTTTGATTGCCTATTCATCTATTTAAACCCAATAAACCCTTTACCTGCTACTGACTGCACTCCAGTTCTAACAAACTCCCTGCAGCACATCACTCTTAAATGAACAATTTCATGGATGCTCCTCTGTGGGCCTGGGTGAGCGTTTCTTTTGAATGTATACCCAGGAGTGCATGGTTGTAGGAGAGGCTTAGTTTTAATTTGAATCGATGATGTCAGCTTACACTCCAGAACAGTCATACTTCTCCAAATGGATTCAATCGCTTTAAAGTGACATAGGTAAAATAGCAATTTTTAGCTAGGTGAAGATAGAGGGGTACATGTTGTTGGGTTTCAGTTCATCCGAGTGGGTAAAAGGAATAGGTTGAGGTCATTCATCACCATAACAATGCTCCATTACAAGCCATCCTAAAAGTCAGTGGCTGACAAGTGCAAACATTCATTTTTCTTACGCACAGGTTTGTCCGGGGCTGTTCTGCTTCAGCCTACAGATCACCTGGATTTGCTTCTAGACTTTGAGTTGGGTTCGATCTGTTCTAGGAATCTCTTCCCTTTCCCTGGAGCCATGGCTACTTGAGGCAAGCGGTCACTGGATGACAGAGGACAAGTGCCTGAGCAGGAAAACAGCAAGGGACACTGAGGCCTCAGCATGGAACAGACAAGTCACTACTCTGCCCATATTCTGTTGGACAAAGCAAATGCCACGGCCAGTACAAGATCAATGGGTGAGGGATAGTTTGCTCACTTAACGGAAAACCTTAAAGTGACAGATTGAGATCCAAACAATCCAATGTTTAATGCCACAGCAGACATTTAAGGCAAAGTGAAGGATGTCAGAAAACTTCTTGGTGTTTCGGTAACATTTCCAGCAAACACTACTGAAATAACCAGTAGAGGAAGGTATGGAAATTAGTAGGGGCTGAAAAGGTCAGAAGAACAGGTTGGCAAGGAAATTAAAGCAAAAGATGGATGGCTACAAGTGTTTCCCCCAAGATGAAGATTCTAGTTCCTTAGAAAGAGAAAGACATGCATTTTGAGCAGTGTACAGAGACAATTAACTCATCGAATGGATATCAATTTCTCCAATTAAAAAATATAATGGGTTGGAGACTTGAGAAAAATTAAAGCTGGCAGAAGTAAATACCCTTTATTTCAAATTCTCTCCCTTAGAGCAGAACGACTTAATAGACTCCTTTCTGGCTAAGCATCCCACATTCCTTTGGAAGAACTGGCCTAGCGAATGGCCAATCGTGATACAGTTTGAACAGCACTACACAAATTATTCCAGCTTTTCTCCTTTACCGCTGGATCACGTTCCTATTAATTGAATTATGCCAAACTAAATATAAAATAGTTGAAATGAATGACTATGCCTTAATAAAAAAGAAAGAAAAAAGGGCTCACCTCCACACGTTCTTCATTTGGAAAAGGCAATTAGTCCCATTTTAGAACATTTCTAATTTAACCAGAATTTCAATGATACTAACTTTTCAATTGTAAGAGCATGGGCCTATTAAGATTCATTTATTTTTAAACCTCAGATTCATTCATCTACATACGTAAATGAAAGTTACTCATTTATAATGCTAGTTCCCATTCCTGTCTGTTCACATTTTCTACATGCAAATAGATCTGCTCTTCAAGGTAAGCATATTTAATTAGTGCATAAGCCACCTCTACTGTGCTATCCAAAACTAAACAAATTGCATTCCAATGTTATCTTCAAAAATAAATTCTTGATTCAAAAAGTTTATCTTATTTTTTTCATTTTATTTATTTATTTATTTGAGAGAGAGAGAGAGAGAGAGCGCACTAGTGGGGGAGCGGGGCAGAGGGAGAGACATATCTTAATGAAGCAGGCTCCACACTCTGTGCAGAGCCCAACACAGGGCTCCATCTAACAACTGTGAGATCGTGAACCTGAGCCAAAATCAGACGTTCAACCACTGAGCCACCCAGACGCACTTCTCCCCTTCAATCCTAAATAAAAACCATTCTCAGTATGGTTGCCGCCTCTTTCAAAATTTTTTTAAAAATCTCGAATGTATTTGGCTTACAGTATGAGAAGAATATCTTTTTATTGGTTTCAGGTGAATTTACAAACAATTTTGCCTCAAAAGGTTAAGTAGATTCCCCTACTTAAACAGAGAAGTTTCTTGAAGCAAGTATTGATCTCTTGTCACGTTGGTTTAAATCTCCACAGTAACCAAATACCCCTCACACATTACCAAATCTTTCCTTCTCTGGCCCAACAAATCTGTCCCTTCTAGGGTCCTCACTGCCCCCTCTCCTAATTTACATCACAAGCGTTTTTTAAAATTCTCATCGATTGCTCTGTCCATGACAGTTGTCCCCAAATTAAGTCAATTTGTTATTCTTTGTTAGTCAATCATACAAGACACCAGTTAGAGAACCGAAGTTAATATCCATTAGTAGGAAAATAAAATAGCAATAAGAAATGCATTTTACCTTCTTTGGAAGTGTACAATTCAATGAAAGTTTCCCGTATTTTTTTTATTGTAACATTTCAAAAATAACTAAGAGCAAAGGAATTCACTCTAAAACTAATTGGTACTTAGACTGCATAAAATTGGCACAGTGCAATAAACAAAATAATTTAAAAAGGGTACCTCACCAAAATAAGAGAATTTGTATGGCCAAACTCTCTCAAGGGGGATTAGAATGTCCCTGAAGCAAAGGTACTTTGTTGGTCTTGAGAAACACAAAATACCTCTGCTTGTAACAGCATGAAGTCTGGCGGACAGTCACAAAATATTACCAAAAATATGAAATAAACAGCATCGAATACATTCCATATGTATTTTTAGAGGCAACTCAACTAAAGCAGCTTACAAGACCCTGAATTAGAGTCATTACAATACATAACTAAAAACATTATTATTTTTAATGACAGCAATAAGAATGCAGTCCCTCTTTTCTCCCTGAGTATTGTTTTCAAGTTTTAAATACATCCCCCACGAGCTGTAAAATCACCAGAGCGAAAGCACTGGCTCTTGTATGAAAATATTGGAGAAGATACGACTACTCTTTCCCTAAAGAAATTTTGTCTGTGATCAAGGACTGCGTGTTGGCACATTAACAGTTTGCCCAACTTGGCAAATGGTATCCCTTCTAAGATAAGGTTTCGATCCTGATTAATTTGGTGGTATTGCTGGGGTGGACAGGGGGGAATTCGTGTTAGCAAAGGAACAGGTGATTAATCTGTCACAGCAATTTGAGTGTCTGTTCCTCATACTGTCCAGGGGTATCCTCAGCCATGCAGCAATGGTCAGCAAGAGGCTGCGGCAGTGAAAGTCTAGAGCAGAGCCTAGGGGCGGGTCAAGAAAGGCAAAGGCGGTCTCAGTCCTGGGAAGCTGCTCAAGGCAGAAGGAGGGGCAGACAGCACAGCTGAGAGGGTCAGTATAAGAAAGGAGCCACAATTTAGTCAGAGAACAGAGCTCTAGCCAGGAATCACCTTGGTCCTTTGGTGAAGTGTATTCCTGTACGTTCTCTTGTCTGGTCTGAAGAATGCCACCTTTCTCCCTGGTCTGGGCTTTTCTCCCTGCTGTGGATGTTTGGGAAGGGAAGGGCCAGGAGCCATGAAGAAACGGTTCTCATGAGAAGCAGGTAGACTGCTACAGAGAATAACATTCTGCTTCCTGAGCACAGGGGTGCTTGGTAGGATGTCTTAGAGCAATGCCTCCCTAAAATACCATCTTTCTTTTATCGCTTATCCTCCTGAAGAGTAAAAACTATCCCTTTGAAGTTACGACACAGGAACTGCTAAGAAGGTTAACAATACCGTGAAGTCAATTCTGGGATTTTGCAGACCATATATGCCCACTCGATCTAGAACCTAATTGTCCAAGCTTTGTCTTGTATTGCCTAGCATCTGTGTTAAGACTGGAATGAAAAAAAATGAAAAGAAATCAAAACTCTATGGAGAGGGGGAATGAGGTGTCATATGCCATTATTGAGACTTTTAAAGTGCAGATAGGGGGATCATCTGGGAAGACATTAAATATCCCAAATTATTAAAATTTGGTCCTTGTGCCCTAAAATGTGCATCACTCATATTCCCAGCTCTAAATTGCTGTCTGCTATAAACCACTCTGCAGCCTTTTCATCAGTCCATGACTGCAGTGTGTTACCAAACCTGTCCTACGCAGTCCCTGATGTCTGTCTGGCCAAGAAAACAGGGCACTGACCTGACAGTGAACAGATGCGAGCCCCAGTTAAGAGATGCCTTCAACTTGCAAGATACTCAAGAACGCACTCAGCACTGGCTGTCTCTACCCAGAGTAGAGATACCCATTTTCTACTCAGAATCATTCTAAAGCCACCACTGATATTGTTCATATCTCCATTTATACCGTATAAAAGTAAACAAACAGGAAAGATCTGGAAGCATCTAAGAAGACACTGCATTTCAAGGAGGAGCCCCCGGTTCTGTGACTTAGAGTAATAAAGATGCTTCACCAAACATGTCCATCCATGCTCTTAAAAAGGCAGTGGAAGCATTTTCGTGGAAACAGAACCAATATTCACAACTTTTATATGAAAATATAATATTTAAGATGATGGCGATTATCAAAAGAGGGCGAAAAATCAGAGTGACTGCTAGCATTTTCTCAAAACAAGTGGCAAATAGCCCATGGATATCATGATAACAAGCAGAGAGGAGGCGGCTAGGAGCTACACGTTGGATAAGGAATTTCAAGATGGCAACACTTTTATTGCTCATGGTCAGCACTGACAACCTTCCAGGGAGGTATTTTGAGTGGCTGCATCGTAGGGCTCATTAATTAATTTGAAATCAAAGATCATTCCAAGTAAGAATGCAACTCAGACAGAGAAAGCCAAGCCCCAACAACTTGCTGACTTTCAGCGGAAAACCCAAAGTCAGACGACAGTTCGGGCAGACTGAGAACTGCTCGGCTCAGCCCCTTAATCTTGATCAGTGCTGGCAAGGATTAAGGCACTTAGCAGTTCAAGGCTAGTGCTGACAAAGACTCCAGGATTACTGCCTCCAATCTGGGAAAACCACAGCAGAACTGCAAGCTAACCATGAAACCGACTCTGCTGATACATAATAGGACCCTGTAAGGAATATCCTGGGGTAACATCTTTATATCAAACCCCCACCTTTGAAATCTTCTGGTTACTGAGAGACCTTCTGGACGACAGCTGAAACACTGTTCCCACCAGAGGCTGCTCCCCAAGTCCTGTCTGCTCCTCACCCCCGCTTTCAGATATTAGCTCAACCAATGTTGGGCTTCTCCTCTTGAAAATAGATTGGGGATTTGATTTGGCCATTATCGCTGTATACACATCGAGGCCAACCCACATATCTCTTATAATTCTGACCTGAGCTATGCTGACCTGTGGTCACTGGGGAAGATCAACCTCTGGTTTCTGCTCTCAGGAGAATCATGTTTGAATTGTAACGAATAGACACATGCAGGAAACAGACAGAATTGAGGGGTTCCATTTAATCTGGCCTAATCCTCTGTGCCATGCACCACAACCCAATTTATACCCAGGTTTTAAAAAAAAGAGACTTTGAGCCTCTATATCAGCAGTCCCAAAGTCCATGCATCTTTCTACCTGGACCGTCCACAATGATATGGATACTTCCTTTACCTGGTTAGTAAAAACTACATGTTTAGTTTGCTGCTTTTCAGCTTACAATATCTGAAAAGGGAAATTAGAAGCAGAGATCTGAAGGATGACTGGCACACGCCACAGGAAGAGTCAGCTATTTGTTGCCAGATCACTCATAGCAGGAGAAATGAAGACAGAACAATGAGCAGAACAAAAGGAACTAAGAAATGTAGAATTCTATTGCCACACTATACTATGATGGCTCTGTAAATAGTCGTGTCCAAAAAAAATAATATGTTTCTGTACATTCTAAGAAAGTCCACGGTATTAAATTTTCAGTCCCTTTCAAGGTAAATAGAGATGAAGAGGGCAGAAAGAAAGTAATAAATGTCAGGGAATAAGCATTAGGGATTAACATCCTGATGTTAAACAAGCTTGATTTCATTTGGCAACTCCATTTCATTCTTAGGGACTTCCCAGAGCACTGCGTGGCTAAGAGGTGTGGAGCTACATCTAGACTAAGTCAAAAAGAGGGCCAAGGCTGATTAGTGATGTTTTCTATGGCTTTGAGCGAGAAGGTACAGAATGGGAAGTTAGGAGGGAAACTTATTCCTTGGTAAAGAAAAGGTTGTTGAATGCCAAGGAATGGGGAGGACTTACTGGCACTTATACCATAAACAGTTCACTCACAAAATATTTTGAATCTTAGCGAAGAAGGACACGCCTACTGCTTTTATAGACGGAGTTACACAGCTACTTAGGACTTTAGTTGAATTTGCAAAAATAAAGACCTCATCATATGGCAGGAGAATCACTGAACAGGTTTCCAGCTAGAATATTTTGTTGATAGTGTGGTGCACATTGTTTAAACAAGGAAATCTTTTTCATCTATATTTCATTTTTCACGCTAACAGTGAATTCTTAAAGAATGAACTTTCTATTATTTGATACAGGTTGGCCTTCAGAGGAGCACTTGATAAAGAGTCAAGAGTTCTGGAAACCTCTCTTGCTATAGGCCATTAATTAATTAGCTTTGTGACCCAGCACAAGCCACACTGCTATACTTCAGTTTCCTCGGGTGGCAAATTAGGGGAGTAGGCAAATACGTGGTAAGTTCTCTTCCAGGTAAAAATCTATAAATCACTATAAGCTCAGGGAAATATATATTCTATAAGAAATGCAAAGTTCTTACAGAAATAATGGCATCAATACATTGATATATATAAAATGTTTCATAACACTTGAATTCACTAGTCATCTGTTCTCATAACAATCTTTCTTAGGGAAAAAAATAAAGGCTTATTAGTTTGTGAAAAAGATGTAATGACCTTTCTTGGTTAACAAAACAAGAAGTGAAAATTAACAAATTTCTTAACCATTTATTTTAATAGGCATGCCTCTCAAGACTACATTTAACATTCCTGGTTTAATTTTTTAATCTGGTTTTTGACAAAAAAAAAAAAACCACATCAAATTAGACCATTTTAACGGCAATTGTTTTGGGTTCATGTCAGTATCAAATGTCTGTATCATGTCACAGAGTAGGTATACTTCCATTCTGGTCATGCGGAAAGCGTCATGAGGAACATTCTGATGAGATTTGTTGTTTCCAAGGCTTATTTTTATCACATGTTCAAAACCAAAACAAAAAGAAGAGGTACAATTAAGTGAAGTTGCTTAGTATATTTGTCACCAGATCCAAATTGCAGTTTATACAAATTAGAGAATCCTGATGTAAATATCAAGGCCTTGTCCATTTGTCCATTCATTCACCTGGCATTAACACACTGATTGTAGTAGTCAGTGAAATTTATTTTAGTAAGTGAAAAAAATTATAAAGAAGTGATTATAGACCATTAAGAGTAAAAGCATCATTAAATTTAATTTATTTCTTTCTTCACAGCCCATTATCTATGTGATTCTTAACCATATTGCTTTAGTATGCAGAAATGTCCTAGCTCAAGGTAAAAACTGTTATGCTTTTCCACAGCATAACATGACTAGCTAAAAGCATATAATCAAAGTTTCCAAACAAATTCTCCTTCAAATTAATTATAGGGGTAAAAATAAGAAATAATTTTAAAAATCAGTAATAGGAATTTTACTGAACTTTGTGATTGTGATAATGGGGAGGAATGAATAACAGTGTTATTCAATTCTCATCAGTGTCTTTTATATTATCAATTCTTAATTACATGGGTTTAGAATATCTGAGTATTCTCCATTTAAATAACATCTATGGTCATTCTTAGTCCATTGGAATCATCATAAATACTGCCAGTTGCTTTGTTTTGTTTTTCAGAGAAGATTTACTTCTAGGTTTTCATTTTAAGTTGTAATTGAGAGCATTAAAACATATGCATACATGCACACCCAGAGACATATTGTAAAAGATATTTTAGTCTCAGTGAAGGTAGCACATCCTCTGAAGATCCTATGTTGACTTGTTAAGACTAAGTTAGACCCTCCTCTATATTGCCACTGAACATGGCACTGAGATGATCATAGTACTGACCAAGACGACCACTGACTTCCTGTGTGCCTGTCAACCCAATTATGATCCTTAGCTTTCTTATGTTTATAGCTACAGTGCCTGGCAAGGTACATACCCCATTGGATCTGTTTAGTAAATTATATTTTAAATGAGTGAATAGAGGACATCGTGAAAAAATAGTACTGTGTGACCACAAATTTCTGGGTGGATTTAAAGCAGTTCATTCTGGGGGCACCTAGATGGCTCAGTCGGTTAAGTGACTGACTTGATTCAGGCTCAGGTTATGATTTCATGATTTGTGAGATGGAGCCCCAAGTTGGGCTATGCGCTGACAGAGTATAACCTACTTGAGATTCTTTCTCTCACTTTCTCTCTGCCCCTTCCCTGCTCTCTCTCTCTCAAAATAAATAAATAAACTTTAAAAAAAAGCAGCTTACTCTGTGATCACATAAATATTTACTACTAGCAATTGTCAAAAGAAAGATCCTTGTCTTTATATCATAAGATTAATTTGTTCATTAACACTATGGTATAAGATGTGCATAGTTCTTACCTCTAAAGTTTAGTGTAATTTTAGGACATACGTTAGGAAGCAAATGTTTTAATATTGGCCTTAACTTTTTTTTTTAAGCTTATTTATTTTGAGGGGAGAGGAGGCAGAGAGAGGGAGAGATAGAATCCAAAGCAGGCTCCGTGCTGTCACCTCACAGCCTGACTCCCACGAACTGCAAGATCATGACCTGAGCCAAGACGCTTAACCAACTGAGCCGCCCAGTAGCCCCAGCTTTAACTTCTTAATAAATTACATTTTTATAACTGGATCAACCTTAGAATTCACTGTTTTAACAGGTGAGAGGCAAAGTTAATTAAACTAAAAAATAAAAGGCAGATATGAGAACTTGAAAGTAAGGGCAATTTGGTGATTACAATATTCTCATGGAAAGGGCACCTGAGTGGCTCAGTATGTTAAGCATCCAACTCTTGATTTCATTTCAGGTCACAATCTCATGGTTGTGAGATCTAGCTTGGCAGTGATTCCTGCACTGATCATGGAGCCTGCTTAAGATTCTCTTTCTTCCTTTGCCCCTCCCCTGTTCATGCTCTCTCTTTCTCTCTCAAATAAATAATAAATAAATAGTAAAATACATTCATGGAAGAAATAGAGAATTTTTAATATTGTACATGTGATAAAGCAAATTTTATAACCCTTACGCAATTTCTAAAATGTAATCTGTACGAAATTTAAATTATCTGTATAATCTAATTAATGATTGGATATTTTTTGAAAAAAATCATTGATAAAGTCTTTCCACTGAATAAATACCCCTATAAATATATATCCATCCATTCCGAGGCTTAAAAAGGGAATCTAGCCATGCTTTGAGTGAGATTTATTTTAATTTGAATTGTTATGGTTTACTTCTTTAAATAAAGTAGAATTTTGAAGAGTTTGGAATTATTTCATACCATTTTTAATTCTCTAGAAAAATATGTGAAAAATACGTAACTTTTCTTATATAGTTAAGTATGCTTCTTTGAATCTGTAGTGAACTCTTTACCTTAAAATAACTTCAAAGAGCTGAAAGGTGTAATTTCAAGCTGCTTTCTTCAAAAATACAGTTAAGATCATAATGGCCGGCTTGAGCAGTTTTGTTTTTTAGCGTTAAATTTCAGAGTTGAGTGATATGGAATGAGATTAGATGCCATATGTCCCTTTTCTTACATTCAGAGCTTAAATAAACACATCATTTTCATGATGGATGATTCCCTGTAGAGTATATTCATCTACTGTGAGAAGATTGGGGGACTCGATTTGGGAAGTAGAATGATGGTCAGTCAAGGGAGAGCAATTTCAGTTGGTGGAAGTACTTGGATAATTTTTGCTCGTATCATCCTTGTTCTTTTTGTTTGTTTTATTTTCCCTATGACACATTAGGGATACTGTACTTGAAGATATTTATTGCTTTCATGGATCTTTTATATACTGCTTACTTTAGCTACTCTACTTTTTACTTTAGTTTTACCTTGTCTAAGCCCTGAGAGGAAATAATCTTTCATACACACCTTGTGCTATTCTTTCCCCAAATTACTCTTTGGGGTTATCGCAATAAAATTATATCTTTATGTATTCAGTGTTTGGGATATGATCTATTCTTCCCATGTCCTTAAAGTACATTGTTTATTTTTTGACCTTAGAATATCATTTCCATTCCCCTGCACAATACTTATGTAGAAGGTAGTAAATTTAAAAGAAAAAATAATTTAGAAAATTTGGCAAATCCTCTTTTAAAAGAAAGTAGTGTGCTAGGAGATACATAAAATTATGAAGATAATCCATTTGACACGTCTGACCTCATTTGTATTCATATGAGAAAGTGATCCAATGAAATGCTAAGCTGATGTGCAAATGTGTCTCTATTACCAGTAAATCTTTGCTAAGATTGTTACTTTCTTCCAAAAAAAAATTTTTATACATAGCAATTATAGAGTACTTATATAAAAACATGTAGGGTCTAGGACAAACTCCTTATAGTGACTTCTCAATCAGATGGAAGTGTGCCAAACTTTGGATGAAATCTCAGTGAAGTAAAAAATTATTTAGAATTCATATAAATTAGGATGGAAAGAATTTAATATGCATGTGCAAATATATGTGTAAATATGTATACAAACGTAAGTACTGAAACTTCAAATGCTAAATCCTAATATAGGTTAGATTTCTTGCTGTAAATAGGATTCAAATCATCAAAGAGCTAATTAAAAAATCATTTCCATAATTTCCCTTGTCATTGACATGGAAGCATCTAAGTGTTTGTTTGGTGCTTTTGTTCCCTAATTATTTTTCATTCTTTTCACATATCTTAATCCATGAAGTCCCTGTTGCAATTAATATTGTTTTACCAAAGGGTATCTACTTGTTATTCATAAATCTCATGTTTAATAGAACAGAAAATAGAATTCTACACAAAATATAGCAGACTATGGTGAAAAATCAAGTATTTTTCCCCACTACAAACACAATTAAATATTGGATAAAATATTTAAAAATTAAAAATTATTTGGGTGAATCCCAGAAAAAAAAAGGAAAATCATGAAGGCTTCCTCAAGGAAGGGGGCACACAAATGTTGGTGATCAGATCAAGCCAAACGTTTCATGTAGATATAAGCACTGTATTTAAGCCTTTGGAGCAATCTGAATGGTCTCACAAACACAGGTGATGCCACTTTAGAGTCAGATCCATTATCAAAATAACCTGGAAATGCATTTTCTATATAAATCTTGGAGACAAGAATAGCAGAATTGTCTGTAAAGAAGAGAATAGAAGAAAACTCCACTTAATGATCAATGAATGTAAGTTGACTCTGGCCTAGGATGTGAGTTGGTATTATGATTGTATATGAATTTTAAATTCCCACTATCTTCAGTATAAGACATTAATGTGAAAAATGAAAAATAAATTTTTTTATGTTGAAAAAGACAATGGAAGAATCTTGATTTGCTCCTGATTTGAGGGGCAGGGGAAAATATTTGAGAGAATGAAAAACTATAGACTAGATATTGTATAATGTTATAGAATTATTGTTAGTTCTCTAAGGCATGATGATACCGTTGAAGCTGTAGGATAATATCCTCATACTTCAGAGATGTGAGCTGAGTCTTTGGTAGTGCTGTCTGGTAGTGAGCACCTGGGTGGCTCAGTCCAACTCTTGATTTAGGCTCAGGTCCTGATCTCACGGTTCAGGGGCTGGAGCCCCACATCACACTCTACGCTAACAGGGCACAACCTGCTTGGAATTCTCTCTCTCCTCTCCCCCTTCCCTGCTCACACATGCACTCTCTCTCTCAAAACAGATAAACACTTAAAAATTAAATGAAACAAAATCTTTTACAAAAGACAAAAAGAAAACAAAACAAAAACCCACCAAATGTATCCCACCAAGTTTCACATTTAGTGGGGAAGGTATCATGAATTCCCTAAAATCAAGAATAAGGCAAAGTTAAAATCTAATTGATTAATGGGAAAAAAAGGAAGAGGCTATGAGATACAGGGCCCATTATTAACAGCGTATCAGTTAAGGGGAGAAAAACACCTTTCACTGTTCATACTAATTGTAACCAAGGCGATCTTAAGTACAATGGAAGGAGGGCACTGAAAACCAGACATGGTGTGCAACTTTGGATAACTCATCTAACCTTTAAGAGCTTCCGAAGCCTAAAATAGGTGATGGGCATTAAAGACGGCACTTGTTGGAATGAGCAATGGGTGTTGTGTGTAAGTGAGGAATCACTAAATTCTGCTCCTGAAACCAAAAAAAAGGAAGAAAAAAAAAAGCTTCAGAAGCCTAATTATATACAAATAATAAAATTTAAACTCTCAGCGTTAACTTACACAAGGATACATGCGCTATAAAGGGAGGGAATTTGCATATTTTTTCACCTCCAAATACCAATGAGGTATTTAGGCACTCAGTGAATGTTTGTTACATAAATTAATAATAATGTTACTCCCCCAAAATATTGTAGGAATTCAAAAAAAGGCAATAATGCACAAAAAAGCATTCAACACAAAGCCTGGTCTACATAAGCATTCAAATTAAAAAATCATCAACATTGTCATACACATTAATACCTTTTATTACTATTATAATTTTTATAAGTCAGTAATTGCATGAATAGCATCACATCCAAGGAGATACAACTACTCTTCCAGACTTTGACAGGACTTTTCAACATAAAACTTTCAGTGGACTGAAAAAATGTTTGTTTCTGAGGCCAAACCTCTGAACAAATTATGAGTGAATTGTCTCAAGTGTACTGACAATACAGCGGGCAGCTGAGGAGACTGGTCTGGAAGTTTTTGTTGACCTCTGAAAACTAAATAGCACTGTTAACAAGAATGCATTTATATATAGAAGTATATTATTAACTGCTTATTTACATTTGGCAATATGCTGGTAGTTTTGTCCAACTCAGGGGACATGGATAAATTACATGCGTATGGGAATATTGTTCAGATATAAATGTCAAAATTTAGAAATTCTCTTACAGGTGAAAGATCATCCAAAAGATTTGGCTAAACCCCAGGTTCCGGTGGCCGTTGACTCTAGTCCACACAAAAAGATTTATTTTTCAATGTATTTCCTTGTCACAGACCTGTCACTCTTCAGGAACAATAACGCTATGCTTTCTAACTAGTTTTCTGTATTAAATTGACTTGGCTGCAGTCAGTATTTCTAAGAGATAACATCCAAGAAAAATGTGGACGTTTTCTTCTAAATTAAATTCTGAGCATGACAGCCTAGCAAACTTAGCTACTTAATGAAATATTCAGATTGGCATTTTATTTTACTGTATTTATTAGGGATACAAACAATATGACCTTTAAACGTTATACTTTTTCTTCTTTAATTGAAAATAATGCCACATTCAATGTAGATGTCCTGTTTTAACACTGAATATGAGCATCTATTAAAAACAAACATAAAATGTTGGACTCTTCTGTAATCTATGTAGGTTGTGTATTATAAGCAACTCAAAGAAATAACCACAATTTTGATTGAAGTGTAGATTTGCTATGAATAATTAATAGCAATCTTATCCTCACTCTGTAGAACAGAAAATACAATAGGGACATCTCATCTCTATTGTAACTGGCCTAACTTTTAAAGCCTAAGAATTGAAAAAAAAAATGGATGATGGTGACATTAATAGACATTTTCATTTTGTTATATAAATTATCTCATGTAATCCTCTCAATAACACTACGACATAAGCATTATTATCCACATTTTAGAGATGAGACAATAGAGGCATAGGACTTAGATCTTGTGCTTCACCTATGACAAAGATGTTCTGCCAGAATGCCCTGTACTGTGACTAATTCTTATATTTTTGAGAAGCTTCTATATGCAAGGTCTTAGACATGTCAAGCAACAGACATGTTACTGAGGCAAGCTGCTACTCTCTGTAGGTTCAAAACAGAGGTAAATGAAGATCAAGCATCACAACCCTACCCCTACAGAATCTGCCACTCAGAAAGTGTTACGGCCTGAGGGTCTGCTGCCTAGATGCCTCCAGCATCTACATCAGTGGGTTCAGTATTTTTCTGTTCTTGAGCTAATCTTGATAGAGGCAGTGTGTACATTAAAGCTTCAGATCCAGTTCCTCCTTCTGTTTCCCCCTTTATTCTGGGGTGTCTTGAGTTAACATCTCATATCTGAGCTCAGGCAACAGTGCTAGGTTTTGCTAAGAACCGAAGCCAGATACACCCCCAGGAACTATCCTTGAGTGCTTACAGTAGTCAAGGCTCACCTGGTCCTCCTTCTCTGATGTCATACTTGCCCAAACACAGAAATTATATGGAGTGTACTTTGATTTCCACCCAGACATTTGGCCTGGTTCTTCTATGACCCCTCTATGGGAGGAGTTGTGTCCTGAGTTTTTTCTGATGATAATTCACTTCTTCAACATTGTCTTATCTTGGATCCTCAATGTCACACCCTACATGCCCTACTCCACTCCCATTTAAAAATTCTGGCACCAACTATGGTCTGAATTTCATCTGCACATTCCACCTGCTCTGAGCCCTGTGTCTAGCCCTCCAGCTGTCCGCAAGGTCTGCAGTCAATTTCATTCCTTTCCTTAACAGTTCTCTAGTCTTAAAGGGAATTGTGCTGGCTCCCTCATCTTGTCTCATATCTCTCTGTCCAAATGTAATCATTCTCCCAATAATTATAATACAAAATCAAATGTAACAATCGCCAAATGTTTATAAAATGCTAAGTGTATTCAGAGATTAAGTAGAATTGCTCACTATAAAAAATGACGAGAAGTACTTTGGACCATGAAACGTGTAGTACAAGCTTTAAAATTCTGTGACAAGCAGAGATTGTAGAGAAGAGTATGCTAGTAAAAGAAACAGCCTTAACAAACTGCATGGGGCACAAAAGTCTGTTAACAACATGGCGAGAGACCCAAATGGGAGTCGCTTGCGCTAAGCTCCATATCACTAAACAGAGACTTCACTTAATTACAGTTTTGGGATCTCCCAAAAATGGAATCTTAAGCCAGGAAGTCAGGAACTACCTCACTGGCACTAGTTAGGTCATCTGCCGTCCTCTAAAGGAAAAGTAATCTTGCAACAACCAAAGACTTTTATGAAAGTCTTTCATTTTATACGGCTCCTCAGAGCTCTTTTCTGTCTGCCAGATTGGATGCTGCCTAACTCATGAACTGCTGAATAAAGCCAATGAGATCCTTAAATTTGACTCAGTTGAATTTTATTTTTTTAACAAATCCAAATCATGTACCGAAAAAAAATAACCTGGTTTGGTTTCTCTGCATGGTATAGGAGAGACTAATGGGAGACGAGGATGAAAAGGTTAAAACCACATTGGTAAAAATCTTGAATATCAGACAAGTGAGTTTGTACAAAATATTTTAGACAATGCAAATTAATGAGAAGTTTCTTTCTATCTTTCCTTCTTTCTTTTAAATTTTTTTTTATGTTTTTTTTTTTTGATAGAGAGAGACAGAGCACAAGTTGGGGAGGAGCAGAGACAGAGGGAGACACAGAATCTGAAGCAGGCTCCAAGGTCTGAGCTGTCAGCACAGAGCCCGCAGTGGGGCTCAAATCCATGAACCGTGAGATCATGACCTGAGCCGAAGTCGGACACTCAACCGACTGAGCCACTCAGGCGCCCCACCTTCTTTCTTTTAGAAGATGGCACAGGAAGAATTAAAACTGAAAAATATTAGAAGGCTGAAAATATACTTAAGAAAGAGATTATAAAACACAAACAATATTAAAAATTAACAGCCTGAATTAAAGTGTTGTTAGTATAAGAAAAAAAATACTTAGTAAAAACTAAAGCATAAAACAGAAGTTGGTATTTGAAAGAGAATCTTCTTGTTCAAAGAGACACAAGGATGACTAAGCCAACACTACCTCCCCAATATTCACCTTCCCTTTGGGAATTTTGTGCTCACCACACCCATAGCTATGGTGCCACTGCACTCTCTCCCTTTTCTGACCCAAGAATGGACACCTGAGTTTTCTTCTCCACAGCCCCCAGCAGAGCAGAGACAGAACTGGAACAACAAAAAATAATTTACTGAACACCACTCTGCAAGTTGATCCAAAGTGTAAAATCTGGATGACGTGGCATATAAAATATGGTACCATGTTTGGCTGATGACCCACAGAAGAAGACCAAGCTCAAGGCTACTGCAGCTTAGTAGATTCCTGATAATCACCAGAGTGGCACACATCTGAATCCACTCCAAGTCCAAGGAAGTATACAACCACCTAGATACTGAGATAATGTCCGAGTGTTATCTTTCAGTTCTAGCTTACTGCTTGAGGACCTACTTCATATCCTGGCCAACTTAAACAGGATGAACTCATTCTGTTCACTCACTTGTTCATTGTTTTATCTCTGACCTTTTTAGGATAACTATATCAAAGCACAACGTTGACAACCCAACATCAGTGATATGCTAAGTGTTGAGCAGTAGGCTCTCTGGAAAAATGAAAACAAAACCAAAACTGGTTTGTATTGTTTGCCAATTTCTATGGTGTAAATACCCTTTCCCCTTCCAATTTTGAGCTGCCAATAAGAAGTCACTGAATTAAGAGTTGGAAGAGCCTGTGTGAGCAGGCTCCAGGTCAAACCTGCTATTTGTGTATAATAACAATAGCTAGTATTTTTAAGTTCTTTCTTTCTTAAAAAAATTTAAAAAAGAAAAAGTTAGAGTAGGAGAGAGCCAAAGCATAAGAGACTCTTAAAACACTGAGAACAAACTGAGGGTTGATGGGGTGTGGGAGGGAGGGAAAGGGAGGTGATGGGCATTGAAGAGGGCATCTTTTGGGATGAGCACTGGGTGTTGTATGGAAACAAATTTGACAATAAATTTCATATATTAAAAAAATTTTAATTAAAAAAATTTAATGTTGATTTACTTTTGAGAGACAGAGACAGTGTGTGAGCGAGGGAGGGGCAAAGCGAGAGAGGGAAGCACAGAATCTGAAGCAGGCTCCAGGCTCTGAGCTGTCAGCACAGAGCCCGATGCAGGGCTGGAATTCACAAGCTGTAAGATCATGATCTGAGCCGAAATTGGACGCTCAACCAGCTGAACCACCCAGGTGCCCCCTTAAGTTCTTTCTAAATGTCAACATGAATGCTAAGCAACCAACATACCTTCTCTCCTTTACTCTTCCAATAGCTCTCTGAAATAGGCATTCTTTTCATCATTGTCAAGTATAGGGATGAAGATATTAAGGATCAAAGAGGTTAAATCGTTCAAAGTCACAAAACCAGTAAATGGAAGAGCCAACATTTGAGCCTCATTCTGTCACTTGACTTCTGATGTGCATGTCTACCTCTTAATCACCAAGTTCTAGTTTTGGCATCTATGTTTCTCACCCAAAAATCTTCCTGTAATGCTTGTGTTCTTATGTACTTTTTCTATACTTTCCTTGTTATATATTAGGAAGTACTAATATAGAGATTATAGCTGTAAGAAGTAATAAACAGGTATTAAAATAATGGGTATAATTATATAAATATTTCAGGTATGAGCTTTTCATGAGTAGGCAATAGATTAAATATGGTGATCAGAGGGGAAATAGTAACTCCATTTTTATTCTGGGGTGATTGGAAGAATGTAATGATCATTAAATTTTTTGGATTCTGGAAAAGGCCTTGGTTTATGAGAAACATATTTCAGGAATGCTGGTTTAGGAAAAGGAAGAGCCTAAAGATTTATAAGGAAAATGTATACTGTAGTATCTGTTCTGGCAAGATAAATAAGTCTACCAGAATCGGGCTGGGCAATGTAGGAACAAGGTAATTAATTTCCATGACTTTAAGTTTCTCTACTTTAAAAACCCAAAGTTAGGAACTCCGCTCAAATTCACTCCTCAGAGAATGGTAGGAAGATTAATGTATTTTAATCAAGAAAGCTCAAATGCCCATCTCCAGTAGCTACTGGGGGGAAGTTGGTACCAACTGAAATGATAGTTTATCCCTCTCCAAGAGAGAAACCATCAGTTTCATGGTTTCATCAATGTAACATCATTGTAGTTATCAGATCAATTTGTTTCCCCCATATTTCTTCACACTCCATTTTTTCTTTTTCACCATAATATTTGTAAAGGACATCTGAGTATGAAGGAAGGCCTTAAAAAAAAAAACAGCTGTAAAGTTAGTGTTATGGCTTTTCAGCAACTTGCAGGGAGACCTCATTATCACACAGAAAATGGCAATTCAGAATACAAAGAATGTGATACTTCCTGCTCTATTCATTTATATAAAATCTTTTTCATGTGGCCTTAATACCCAAGAATTTGAAAACTAAATTAATATTTGCTTCCCTCTATGAGATTGAAACTCACCTCTTAGAAATCTTAGCATACGAATTGTCTAATTTTGTAGATCCCATATTTACTATTACTTATTTTGTCTTTTTCCATCCCCCGTTCATCGGGTCACAGACTTTGTCTTCCTCACTGTGTCTGAGCACATACCTGAGTGTAAATGTGATGGCCTGAATAAAAGAACTATTGGATGAATGAATGAATGAATGAATGAATGAACATGGCAGGTCAGGGAACTTGGTTAGCTCTGAAAGTAGGGCATTTGACCAGCTCCAGAATCTGGGCTCTGTCTTGCCTTAAAATTGGAGTCATGGATGATTTCTTGTTTTATACATTCCATGCATACTATTGTATATCTCCTCTGACACCGGATATTTTTCTGATTCCTGGTATCATGTCCCCAGTCCTCAGTGCTGATCTTCTATTTAGTAAGGACAGCCCAGAAGCAAAACTGTGTCCATGTTGGTATGTTTACTTTCCCAGCCGGGCTGTAAGTCTCTTGGAGGTAAAAACGGTGTCCTTACCTAGCTCCATGGTTGGACATGCAGTGGAGGTTCTGAGACATTAGTTAAGGTCTTTCTTTAAAGGCTTCACGTGTGAAATGTTGGAGACATTTTTGTATTCTGCCCAGCATTTCTCTTTTCATTTTCCCATATTTGCTTTGATTTATAAGGTAGTTCCATTTGATATTTGACCTTTGCTTAACACTTTTAGGAAAGCATCGGCAGCGGGAGGCAGATAAATATTATTTTTTAACAGATTCTATTATTTATATTTAATATTAGTATCTTATCTACCTAATCATTTGCAGTAATAAATTTGAAAATTGTAGAAGTCAACTCACTGAACATTGAAATAATTGTTCTATCCCTATTGTGTCTTCTAACAACAAATGGCTACTTTTCTCATGTTTCTACGTGGTAAAGAAAAGCATTTATTTTGTGTGTATAAAGAGTGATAATTTGCAAAATGAGGACCAAAAAGCAGTGTTAAAGGAAGAATCTCATAGCAGATTTTAACGGAGGCACTTTCTTCTTTTTGCGGCAAGGAGCCTTGCATCAAAATCACTAAGAAAAGATAATAATTTAGTTCCTAATTATAGCACTAAATATAGCATAGTTTATTTTCTGTTAGAAAGCATGTAATTCAAATTAAAAATAAAATATAATTTTACCTTCTATTAGTGTTTTATCCTGTGCACTTAGAATAATAAAAAGGCCACTCTCACTACACTGATTTCCCTCAAAGTCACTTTTGACGGTGAACAAAAACAAAAAAAAAAAGGTTTTATCTTAATCTTCCTTTATATGGCAATGATTTGAACATATTTTAGGAGAAATCATGCCACCCACGAAATGCTTAAATGAGTAAACCCTTAGTACAATTAAATTAGCCTGCAGTTTGGGTTGTAATTGAGAATGAAATTGATCCCATTCTATCCTCTGGAAGTTTGTAAAATAAATGTGATTGGGGGCCAGCACTCTTAAAGACATCTTTATTTTGTAACACGAGAGGACAAAGCCAGATCTCTCTAGTGAGGATCACAGCTTCTACTAAGTTTTCTAGACAATGCCTCAAATAACTGCTGCTGTAGTTTCTCCTGGTCAATAAGTTGCTTGTGATTACTTACCAATTTTCATGCTAATATTCACATAAAAGTGTTCTATCATTAATTTAATAATTTTTTTCAAGGAAAGCAATGTATTTTTGCATGTTTTGGGCTGTTGTTACATTTATTAATTGTTTAAAATCCCCACTGCTTACGTTGAGCAGTCTCAAGGGAAACCAATGGGATATTTAGCTTAGTAGGTGCTAACCATATCACATTCCCAACTGCACCCATCCTCATTTGATCTATTACAACATTAATTTTTTATGTTTATTTATTTTTGACAGAGAGAGAGAGAGAGAGAGAGAGAGAGAGAGAGAGAGAACATAGGCAGGAAAGGGGCAGAGAGAGAGGGAAAGAGAGAACCCCAAGCAGATTCCACGGTGTCAGCACAGAGCCCAATGTGGGGCTCAGACTCATGAACTGTGAGATCACGACCTGAGTTGAAAGCAAGAGTGGGACACTTAACCAACTGAGCCACGCAGCCACCCTGATCCATTACAACACTATTAACCTAAGGTCCAATAATCAGATGTCAGTAGGCTCATGAATATGGATGGGTTATTTTCACTGACGTGTAACCAAAATTCATCATTTCTGTCACTTGTAAATCGGTCAACAAAGCAGAGTAGTAATAGCAGTGAATGTGGATTTGTCACAGATAGAAGCACACGCATATTCTTGTGACATTACAGCTGCTGGAAATATCCTAAAATCAATATGTATACTCATCACCTTGAATTTATGTTGAGTAGGTCCACAATTACATTTTGATGTACAAGACAGTTCCATTAATGGGTTTATAAACACATGTATTATTATATCCCAAATGTATTTACACATGTATATGTACACATGAATTAACATAAAGAGATGGCTGTAAAGTCAGATTTAAATACAGATGTATAACTGATAGTTTCCTTTGTGTCCTATGCATTTAATAAATTTATCTTGGAAAGGCATCCATGCCCTTCTCCAGAGTGCCCTTGGAGCCCATGTGACATTGAATGTTACAACTTCTGCATTGTTGAGCTTGTAAGACAGACAAAGGAGAAGTTTGTGCTGAAATAACACAAAAAGCCTCAAAACATCCTCAGAAACTTGCAAATACTTTTCAGGGAAAAGACCAAAAAAAGTCCCCTGCCAAAATATGGTGACCTGAACCTGGGCAATCAAAAAATTTAGCTAAACTTGTAAGTTTTTTCTTAATGTACTTTAAATGTATTATTTTAATCTAAAACAAGTATATGTGCTTTGTACATTTTTTGATAAGGATAAATATTTTTTTTCTTTTCTTTGAAGTTCTCTGGTTTGAGATTTATTTTAGCATTATTGTTTAAAAATAAACATATTTGAAAGGGATTGTCCATGATTCTCAGGTTCAGTGAAATTACAATAGCCTCACAAGCTTTGCAAATTAAGTGCCAAAGACTTCTGGATTTGTATTTGCAGAACATTTTCCCAAACTCTTAGAGTTGTCTCACTCACTCTTAATCTGACTGTGATTTTTTTAGTAAGTCACCATTATTGATTCTTCTCACAGAAGTCAACTTCATTTTCATACAAACAAAAATTATCACCATATTAAATAAGATTATTTAAAAATAAGTTTTGTGAAAACGCAATTAACTGACCATTGGCAAATCAATTAGAAGCATAAAAATACAGAGACACTAATCAACTTCCTACTAATTCTGAGCCTTCCATACAGCCCTAAGTGTGACATCTTTAACAAAAGCGTTTTTTAAAAGGAGGTGCTATGTGCAGTCATAATTTTATTTTACTGAGAGAAGAGAGTGTAGCAATCTAGCATGTCAGTTAAGTGAAAGTGGGTAACAGAGTTCAGGAATTTCTACACTACATGTGTATTATCTATACAGCTTTCCACTGTATCTACAAAAATGCTGCTGCCAGAATTAATGTATAATTCATAAAAATAAGATAGTCTTCAACAAAAATATTTCAGGTACTAGATGATTTTAAGCTGTCATATTTCATAAGACCCATGAACCAGCATTAAGTGCAAATCAAGTTGCTCTTAGAAAACTTTAAATAAAACAAATTTTTTGTTTATGTTTGATTTTATATTTGAGAAGAGAAAGCGAGAGACAGAGTATGAGGCAGAAGAGGGAAAGAGAGACAGACAGAGTCCGAAGTAGGCTCCAGGGTCTGAGCTGTCAGCACAGAGCCTGACATGGGGCTCGAACTCGTGAAACGCGAGATCATGACCTGAGCCAAAGTCAAACTCAACCAACTGAGCCACCCGGGCGCCCCGGAAAACTTTGAGTAGACAAATTTAAGCATCATCTCTCAGGATGTATGCAAGTGACTTTCAAGGTAACATATTTACCCACGAAGATGGTATCATAATACTTTCCTATGAACAGAGTGCCTTTACTACTATAGTCATCAACAATACTAAGCACACACAATTATTCTCAAATCAGTCTGCTTAAAATCCACTTGAAACTTCTAACAACAACAAAAAATTATATTTAGAGGGAAGATGAGCACAATGGGGAAAAATAATTAGCCTGCGTATTTGAAAAGCTCATCTAAAAACACTTGGCTGAGAGCTGCAGCCTTCATTTCCAGGAGTGAGGCACTCTGGATCAGGACCTAGTAATAGTTTGGGATGGAGTCCAGGTGTATCTGACTCATTATGAAAACAAATACAAGTCATTTTAAAATTATTTTCACCTCTGTTCACCTCCTTATATTGGAGATGATATTGAGCTTTTGCTTAGGATTATTGTGTGCCCTGAAAGTGAAAGGAAAAACAAAAGCATTTTGAAAATAAAGTGCTATGAAAATTTTAATAATAATTTGCAGAAGTGAAATTGCAAGGTCTGAAAAAGAATTTAAAAATCAATGTAAGTTTCTAAATATAATAAAAGTAATTTATCCCTCAAAATTGGAAGAATGTTGAAGAGAAAAATGAAATTTAAATATAAAACTTTAGCATGTGGGTCGCCTGGGTGGCTCAGTTGATTAAGCATCTGACTCTTGATTTTGTCTCAGGTTGTGATCTCACGGTTTATGAGCTGGAACCCCACGTGGGGCTCTGTGCGGATGCAGAGCCTGCGTGGGATTCTCTGTCTCTCCCTCCCTCTCTCTCTCTCTCTCTCTCTCTCTCTCTCTGCCCCTCCCCCCTCAAAAATAAATAAACATTAAAAAAAACCTTGGCATAATATAATCCCTTAATTGTGATGTTTATTTAAAATGCTTGCTTCTTTAATATCTTTCAAAACTGAAATATATTAACATAGAGTACAGGCTTCTCTAAAATTTTAATGTCACAGTTCAACAAAGGCTTACTATCAACGATATGAAATACATTATTCCATTGCTAGGGAAATACATTGACATAGTTGCTGTTCTCAGTTAACTTGCAATGGATATTGCACAGGAAAATTATGTTTTTAAGTTTATTTATTTATTTTGAGAGAGACAGAGACAGAGACAGAGAATCCTGAGTAGGCTCCATGCTGCCAGTGCCGAGCCTGACACGGGACTCCATCCCACCAACCATGACATCATGACCTGAGCCGAAATCAAGAGTCAGACACTTAACTGACTGAGCCACCCAGGGGCCCCTAAAACTAATTTTTATTATTATTTGGATCTCAACTTTCTACTTGGAGCAAACCGAATGCAAAGCTGAGACAAAGTTTTAACGCCAAATGCTAGTCTTGATGTGATAGGGAGCAGACCAATGTTTAAATTAACATCGGGGGTGCCTGGGTGGCTTGGTTAAGCGTCCGACTTTGGCTCAGGTCATGATCTCACGGTCCGTGAGTTCGAGCCCCGCATCGGGCTCTGTGCTGACAGCTCAGAGCCTGGAGCCTGTTTCAGGTTCTGTGTCTCCCTCTCTCTCTGCTCCTCCCCTGCTCATGCTCTGTCTCTGTCTCAAAAATAAATAAAAGTTAAAAAAATTTTTTTTAAATAAAAATTAAAATAAATAAATTAACATCATTTACTAAATATCCTCTTCTCATCAAGCCCTGTATTATACCCTCGGAAAAGAAACAAACTAAAGCAGCACTCCTGCCCATGGGTCTCAAAAGATGTTGAATTAAATATGCAAATGATGAAACAGAAAGGGGAGAAAGTAAAATATTTCTGATCTTTTCTGGAATTCTTAGGGGAGGACTGTGGGGTCACCAGCAGAGTGTGTTTGGTTCCGTGGGATGGGGACTGGCCCGTGTCCCTACCCATACAGGGTCATCACTATAAACCACGGGATTTCCTCCACTGGTGGCCTGCTGGAGCACACGCTGACATCTCACAGGTATGTGGGCAGCAAATTTATTCGATGGCTCTAATGAGCCTCCTGTGATAGGTTATATTCAGCTCCGACACTTGTTCAAATTCCATAGAATCTGAGATAGAGATCAATTACAATTTCTTTTCGTAAAAGGGAACATTTCTATAGTTACACTTCTTTCCAAACTTATCATTCAGGAATAGAGCGATAAATATCTAATGCAGTGGACGGTGCTGCTTGATTTTAGAGCAAATATTCACTAAAGCATTTATTTGCTGCATCGCACAGACGTGCTGCCAGGCACTGATCGCACCAAAAGCCAACACAAGAGAGAAAGGCCCTCTTTGGTCAGAGCCACAGATTTTTTTTTTTAATGACACAGAAGTATAAGACATTTGGATAATGTATTTCATAGCTTTATTTTTTTTTAATTTCTTATATTTGACAAATAATGGTGGAATAAGAGGAAGTGTCTCCTTATGAGTCAGGCACGCATCATTTCATTTGATTCGAACGATGACATCTTTGTAATTTAGGGGAAATACCGAAGTTCTAAAAGTTCACTGTGACATTCGTCCAAGAACTACTATGTGCTGAATAGGGGATGTTAAAGTAACTCTGCGTCCCTCTAAAGTTTTCCACAGAGATGGGTAGTATTTCTCAAATAGCATTCTGCAAAGCAAAGATTCCATAGAACCTGGACACCATTCATCATCCATAACAAAGAAAAATGGGAAGTCGAAGAAAAAGAGTTTTCATAGCTGCAGATATGCTAACTTGCATTCTGAACAACCAAGAAGGAATGACAGCATAGATTTCTCAAAATATTTAGCCTAAGTCTGTTTTCATGAATCCTTATGGATATATCGAGTTGGAGTATGTGCGATGGGAAGCATTCCAACGAACCTATAAATAGGAATGTGGGGAGGATGTACAAAGAGGGACAGGAAGGACATATGCCAAGAAGTATCTTAGGGCTTCCTGTAGGTGGACAGTCTTTAAGGAAAGTTAATGCTGTGGGCCAGAAGAAGAGGCAATGGATTCTAAAACTGGAAGGAGTGGCCCAAGTCCTCCGGCTTCAGTGGATATTGTCCAACCCCAAAGCAGAAGCAGATACTTTACTAAAAGACATCTACCTACAGCTACGATTAAATCACTGGGACTGGGCATGTCCTTTAGCCACACACACACATGAAGCTAGAAACCCGGACAAAGTGTATGAAAAATGTCATTAGCAGACTTTGGACAGGAGACAGGAATGACAGGATCCCCGAAGAGAAGAGAAACAAATGAGGCAAATCCTGTGTCTTAGTCTGCTCAAGCCTCCATAACAAAATACCAAAGACTGGGTGGCCTAGGCCCCAGTAATTCACTTTCTCACAGTGGGAAGTAGAAGTTCCGGATCAAGGTGCCCACTGATGTGGCTCCTGGTGAGGACCCTCTTGTTGGTTTGCGGATGGCTGCCTTCTCGCTGTGACCTCACATGTCAGAAAGAGAGAGGTCTCTAACGTCTTTTCTCGTACTGAATCAAGGCTCCACCCTTATGACCTAGTTTAACCTTAGTTACCTCAATCTAGGCCTTATTTGCAGTGCAGTCACATCAGGGGGTGGGGCTTCAACATGTGAATTTGAGGGGAACATAAGCGTTCATTCTGTAAAACCATCCCTTTCTCCCTCTAGCTATTTCTTAGACTGTGATACAGAGGTGAGGTTGGAGGTCTGTAAGACAAGTGAATACACCTCTCAGAGGGTCGGAGCGAAGGCCCTAGCCCTGCCCCCAGAAATCTACTGATATGTTCGCACGGAGGACACATTTCACAAGGGCTGCGCTCAGTGAATAACTGCACATTCTGGGAATATTCACGCAGATCTGTTCTGGGAAGTGCAGGGCAAGAAATAAGAAAATAATTTAAAATATAGTAGATACGTTATACAGTACACTACTGTAAAAAAATCAACAGAGAAGTTAAATAGGATTCTAAATATACATATACATATATACATAAATACATATATATGTATCTTAACAAGAAAATGTATGTGTGTATACATAATTTAAAACACACACGAGACACAAAGGAACAGAATAAACGTGAAATATATATATAAAACAAATAGCAAAATTATGTAGACATAATTCCAACCATATAAATATTACACTGGCCACCAGGGTGGCTCAGCGGGTTAAATGTCTGACTCTTGATTTCGGCTCAGGTCATGATCTCGCAGTTTGTGAGACTGAGCCTTGAGTTTGGTTCCATGCTGACAGCTTGGCACCTGCTTGGGATTCTCTCTCTCTCTCTCTCTCTCTCTCTCTCTCTCTCTCTCTGTCCCTCCAGACTTGTGCTTTCTCTCTCTCTCAAAATAAATAAATAAACTTAAAAAAACATATTACATTAAATGGGAATGGACTAAGCACTCCAATCAAAACACAGAGATTATCAGACCGGAATAAAAAATAATATCCAAATACATACTGGACACACTAAAGTTTCAGGTATACTAATGGGTTGAAATTTAAAAGGTGAAAGATATACATATATATATACACATATATACATACATATATATACATATATACTGACATATATATGTATGTATCTACTTTTTAAGTGACACAAAAAGACCTCCAAAATTCACTCCTCCATAAAAGCAATAAGAAAACTAGCAAAAAACGTGAGAATCAACTTTTTCTGAACCTTAGAAATTAAGCAAAGGCTTGAAACTACCCAGGGAGTCTTTGTTGAGGGAAAGTGGCTGAATCTCAGTGAGAATGCAAGCTTTGTGGCATTTTATCTGCCTTTGTCACATCCCCGGCCCTCCAGCTCTGTGGTGGCCTTGTAAAATAACAGCCCACACTTAAGGAGTGCCTCCAAAGCTCCGTGCCTAGGGGGTGGTCACTATCTGGCCCTTTCTGGCGGCTTCCGGCTTCCTGAAAGGCCGCATTCGCAAGGCTGTCTGTGTTTGCCTGACATGGAGACTGCTCCATGTGAAAAGCTTTTTCCTCGGAGTGATTTTTCAAAAATATTCCAGGCAATTGAGTAACTTAGTATCTTTCTTAGGTGGTGAAAAGCTGCCGGGACTGAGGCAAACAAATCAGGGGAGCTTAAGAGGAACATCTGGGTCACAAGATGTTCACAGGAGATTTTAAAAGCTCGGACTTGACGCTGGGAATCCGGAAGGCAGTGGGTATACATGCCCGGGGTTGTGCACACACTCAGGAAAGATCTGAAAGGGCCCCGAACTCTCCCCTCTGGCTGACCTTGAGGCTCTGTGCAAAAGAAAGCAGAAGCTGAGGCAGAGCAGTCAGGTGGCTAGCTAAACCCTGAAAACACACAACCAACGTGCACTCAGAGCCCCTCAGCAAAGATGGAGGTGCACTGGGTGTTCACTGAAGAAACCGTCTATGCCATTACTGACACACCTCTACGCTAACCAAGCAAAGACTCCCATGGCCACGCATGACAATGTGGACTTTGCAGAATTATATCAGAAAAGCCACTAACCAAACAACAACTATGACAACAAACAACAAAAGCAGTAAACTCTGAGAGGAGGCAGTGGGAGTCTGTTGTCCAGGGTTGCCACACAGTGTTAATGAATATGTCTGATTTTAACAAAAATTAACGAAGAACCAAGAAAGTACCACCTATACACAAGAAAATAAGTAGAAACTGTCCCTGAAGAAACCCAGACATTGGAATTCCTAGACAAAGACTTCAGTTATTTTATATGTCCCCCAAATTAAAAGGAGCCATGTCTAAAAAGATAAGGAAAAATGTGTGAATAATGTTTCACTGTATATAGAATAGAAATTAAGAGGTAGCAATTATTTAGATAATGAATTAAAATTCTGGAATGAAAAGTTGAAATTAAAAATTCACTGGGAGGCCTCAATAGAAGATTTGAACAGGAACAATGAAGAACCAACAAACTTGCCCATAGACAAGTTGAGCTTATCTAGTCTGAGGAACAGAAAAAAAAAACATAAATAAAGAAAAAAAGCCTTTGGGTGCCTGGGATAAGTGTCCAACTTCGGCTCAGATCATGACCTCACGGTTCGTGGGTTCAAGCCCCATGTCAGGCTCTGTGCTGACAGCTCAGAGCCTGAAGCCTGCTTTGGATTCTGTCTCCCTCTCTCTGCCCCTCCCCCGCTCACACTCTGTCTCTCTCTCTTTCAAAAATAAACCTTTAAAAAGAATTTTAAAAAGGAAAAAAAGGCTTAAAAGTCCTTTGGGCACCATCACACATACCAACATCAGCGTAACAGAAATCCTAGAAAAAGAGGGGAGAAAAAGGCAGAAAGAACGTTTGAATAAATAATGACTGGAAACTTCTAAACATAATGAAAAACACTAACCTGTACATCCAAGAAGTCAATGAATTCTAAGTAGGATAAATTCAAAGACATATACACCTAGATGCAGCAAATCCAATAGTTGAAAACCAAAGAAAAAGACAAATATAAAAGAAGCAAGAAAAAGTGACTCTTCACATACTAGGAATTCTCAGTCATAGTAAATGCTGATTTTTCATGATTAATCATGGAGGCCAGAAGGTAGATGAAACACATAATAAAAGTAGTGAAAGAAAAATATTATATTATTATGTATATATATAGTATATATATATATATATATATATATATATATATATATATATGTATCAGAAACTTTATGTCCAGCAAAATTGTGCTTCAAGTTTGAAGGAAATATTAAGTCATTCACAGGTACACAAAAACTGAGAAAGTAAGTCTCTAGAAGAAATTTATTCTAAGAAAAGAGTCCCTCAGTCTGAAATGAAAGGAGGCTAGATATTAACTTGAATCTACATGAAACACTAAAGAACCCCACCAAAGACACCTGCATAGGTAAATATAAAAAAGAAAGCATAAATATGTTTTTGAATTCCTATATGATTTAAAACACAACCGTATAAAGCAATCATTACAAATCTGTGTTAGTGGGCACAAAATGTACATTATGTAGCAATACTAGTACAAAGTAAGCAGAGGGAATGAATTTACAAAAGAACAAAGTTTTGTATGCAATCGAGCCAATCTGAAGAGCTCACACGATCTTGATTTCAACACTTACTACTCAGTTACAGTGAGCAAGGCATATAATAAATACTGCCGTAAGAATAGACATATACATCAGCAAAATGGAATCACAAGTCCAGAAAAAAATGATTTTCTACAAGAATGCCAAGATAATTCAATGGGGGTGGGGGTGGGGGTGGGGGTGGGATTAGTCTTTTTAACAAATGCTGCTTGAACAACTGTACATCTTTATGCAAAAAGAAAAAGAAAAGAATTTTGACCCATATCTCATATCATATAAAAAAATTAAAATGTATTGGAGAACAAAATGTAAGGGCTAAAATGTTAAAGTTCTTAGATGAAAACATTGCTCTAAGTCATGATGGTCACGAACCAGGCAGTAAGTTCTTAGACGTGACACCAAAAGCAAATCAGTCAACTAACAAACTTCTGGAAACCAATAGGGCAGAGTAGATTTCACAAGAAACATCGTAAAATATGTGAATTGAATAAAATATGTTTGTAAACTGATATCAAAATTTATGCAACACAGCCAAAGGAGCAGTTAAATTTTAACAGCCTACACTAGAGAAGTAAAAGGGTATTAAAGAGGGGCGTCTGGGTGGCTCAGTTGGTTAAGTGTCTGACTTCAGCTCAGGACATGGTCTTACTGCTTGTAGGTTCAAATCCCGCACTGGGCTCTGTGCTGACAACTCAGAGCCTGGAGCCTGCCTCAGATTCTGTGTCTTCCTCTCTTTCTCTAGCCCTTCCTTGCTCATGCTTGCTTGCTCTCTCTCTCTCTCCCCAAAATAAATAAACATCTAAAAATTTTTTAAAAGGTATTAAATAATAAACTTAAAATCTTGCACCTAATGAACTATAAAAAGGAGAGCAAAATAAATACAAAGCAAGCAGACAAAAGAAACAATAAAGGTGTGTGCAGAAATCATGGAAATAGAAAACAGAAAAACAACAGAAAAAAAAAAAATAAGGATACCAAAGTTTGGTTTCCAGAAAAGATGAACTAGATTGACATTTTTTTTTTACCAGACTGACCAAGGAAAAATACTGAAGAAAATGACCCAAATCAGGAATGAAAGAGGGAACCTTACCACCAACTTTACAGATTATAAGGAAATATTATGATCAATCTTACACAATGAAATTTAGACAACATTCATGAAGGGGACAAATTCTTAGGGACAAACAAATTACCAAAAGTAATTCACGAAGAACTAGAAAATCCTGACAAAACCATAATAAGTAAATAAATTCAATTAGTAATTAAAAATCTCCCCACAAAGCAAAACCAGGGATCATATGATTTCACTGGTGATATCTAAGAAACATTAAAGGAGAAAAAAAATATTCACAATCTCTTTCAGGAAATGAGGAGGGGGAAAAGCCTTTCAACCACATCCAAAGTAGCCGAGTAATACCAAAACCAGAGAAAGACAGTACAAGCACACCATGAACACATTTCCCTCATTAATGTAAATACAAAAGTCTTTGAAAAAAAATTAGCCAACCAAATTCATCAGCATGTAAAAAGGATTACAACACATGATTAAGTGGGGGTTATTGTAGGGATAAAAAGTTGTTTTAACATCTGAAAATCAATTAATGTAATAGATGTACAACAGATGTAGAAAATGATTTAACCAATCCCACACCTGGTTACGACAAAACTTTCAAAGAAGGAAGAGAAATTCCTCAGTGTGACAAAGGGCATCTATGGAAAATGTACAATTAACATGATATTTAATGGTAACAGATGATATACTTTTCCCCCAATAACAAAAAAAAGAGGCAAGGATGCCTGCTTTTACCACTTCTCTTCAGTATTTTAAAGGAGGTTCTAGCCAGTGTGTAATTAGGCACCAAAAAAATATTTTTTTTAATTTTTTTTAACATTTATTCATTTTTGAGACAGAGAGAGACAGAGCATGAACGGGGGAGGGTCAGAGAGAGAGGGAGACACAGAATCCGAAACAGGCCCCAGGCTCTGAGCTGTCAGCACAGAGCCCGACGCGGGGCTTGAATTCACGGACCACAAGATTGTGACCTGAGCCGAAGTCAGACATCCAACTGACTGAGCCACCCAGGCGCCCCCAAAAAATATTTTTTTAAAAAGGTGTTCAGAGAGGAAATATAAGTAAATTGTCTTTATTCATAGAAGACACACTTTTTTGTGTGGAAAACCCTGTGGAATCTATTTAAAAACTAACAGAAATGATTCAACAAGGTCTCAGGATAAAAGATCAACATGAAAATGGATTTTATTTCTGTACATTAGCAATGCACAATAAGAAATTGAAATTAAAAAGCAGTAACTTTTAAAATGGCATCAAAAACATGAGGGGTGCCCAGGTGGCTCAGTCGGTTAAGCATCTGACTTGGGCTCAGGTCACGATGTCTCAGTTTGTGAGTTCAAGCCCTGTGCTGGGCTCTGTGCTGACAGCTCAGAGCCTGGAACCTGCTTTGGATTCTGTGTCTCCCTCTCTCTCTGCCCCTTCCCAGCTTATGCTCTGTTTCAAAAATAAATAAACATTTAAAAAATATTTTAAGAAAATATGAAATAGTTTGGGTTACATGTGAGAAAGATCTCTTGACGGAAAACTATACATCATTCCTGAGAGAAATTAAGGAATATGTAAATAAGTGAAGAGATATACTTTTCTGTCATGGATCAGACAAATTGATACTGTTAAAATAACAAACCTCAAATTGATCTATAGATATGGTATAATCATAATCATGATGAAAGCAAGCATTTTTAAACAGTTGACAAGTTGTTTCTAAAATTCTTATGGAAATACAAAGGATCAAGAAAAGCCAGATCAACTTAGAAATTATTTTAAAGTTAGTCACCAAGACAGTGTGGTATTGGTCTCAAGCTAGACAAATGTATCAATGGGTTAGAAAAAGAGTACAGAAACAGACCAGAAAATACACAGTCAATTCATTGTTGACAAAGGTTCACACAATTCAACAGAGAAAGGCTAGTCTTTTCAACAAAAGACACTAGAAGTTAGAAATCCATTAAAACTGTAACTTCATGGGGCACCTGGGTAGCTCAGTCAGTTGAGCATCCGACTTCAGCTCAGGTAATGATCTCTCGATTTGTGGGTTTGAGCCCCACCTTGGGCTCTGTGCTGACAGTTCAGAACCTGGAGCCTGCTTCAAATTTTGTGTCTCCCTCTCTCTCTGCCTCTCACCTGCTCTCTCTCTTTCTCTCTTTCTCTCTCTCAAAAATAAAATAAACACTAAAAACATTTTAAAAAATAACTTCATACTTCAAACTGTATATAAAAATTAACTTAAATTGGATCACAGGCCTAAATGCAAAACTAGAACTAAAAGGAGAAAGTCTTTACAACCTTGGTTTTGCCAAAGATTTCTTAGATCAACATCAAAAGTACAACCAATAAAAGGAAAATTTGGTAAACTGGACTTTTCCAAGTTAAGAAATTCTTCTTTTCAAAGAATAATGAAAAGACAAGCCAGAGATTAAGAGTAAATGTTTGCACATCATTTACTTGATAAAGGACTTGAACCCAGTACATATAAAGAGCCTTTGAAATTCAATAAGGAGAAAACACACCATTAAAAAAAGAGGGCAGAAGAAGATTTGAAAAGCCATTTCGCCAAAAATGGCGACAAATTAGCACATTAAAAAGGTCCTCAACATCATTCCTTCACTAAGGAAATGAAAATTAAAATCACAATGAGATATCAAAATGCACCTGGTAGAATAAAACACACTCCTTAATGTAATAGATAAATAAATAAATATCTGACCATTCTAAGTGTTGACAAGTTTATGTTGCACAACAAACAGGTCGTGGTACACTGATACAACTGAACATAATTCAGCAATGAAAAGAATCAACTATTGATGAATCTCAAAATAATGAGTTGGAGTAAAAGAAGTCACATAAAAGAGAGTACATACTGCACGATTCCATTTCTATAAGATTCCATTTTCATTCCAGAGTGAAAATGGGAACTAATTTATGGTAACACAGAGCAGATCAATGGTTGCTTCAGAACAGGACAGAGATGAAAGGGAATGGAAAATTCAGATTATTGTATGTCAGCTCTACCTTATGAAAACTGGCAAAAATAAATAGTATTTCTTCCACCATTTTATTTTTTTTTTATTTTTTTTATTTTTTTTTAACATTTATTTATTTTTGAGACAGGGAGAGACAGAGCATGAATGGGGGAGGGTCAGAGAGAGAGGGAGACACAGAATCTGAAACAGGCTCCAGGCTCTGAGCTGTGAGCACAGAGCCTGATGCAGGACTCGAACTCACGGACCGTGAGATCATGACCTGAGCCGTAGTCGGACGCTTAACCGACTGAGCCACCCAGGCGCCCCTCTTCCACCATTTTAAAAGAATAAGCAGTTGAGTATTGGTTAGAGATAAGTAAATCAGTGAAATTCTAGAAATAGGTAAGAGTATATGAGTTCACTAAAGAATAGAGTGACATTTGTAACAATGTAGGAAAAATGAATTATTCATCATAAATCAATAATCCAATGAAAAAAGGTAGGGTCACAGTGGCCTAGAGCACAGAGTATAAGCAAAGACTTTCTACAATGAATGCTGACTCCACCACTTAATAGCACTATGGTTTTTGAAAAGTTATCTAACCTTCCAAAGTCTCTAACACATTACCTTCTATGTGAAAACCTACCTCCAAAACAATTTGTCAAAGGATGAAACAAGTAAGAAATTATTTTAACCTTGACCTCTACCGAACAATATCCCTAAAACTTAGCTCATAAAGGATCATAGATTTATACACAAAAGCAAAGACCATAAAATTTCTAGAAGAAAATAAAGGGGAAAGTCTAGTCATTTCTGACAGCTGAAATTGCTGCGGTCAGAGACAAGGAGCTCATATTCTTCAGGAGTTATCAGAAAAAAGTAATCTCCCTGCCAGGCAGAGAGCCTGAAAATGACTGGTTACGCACCAGATAAAAGATGCCTTCCATTTTCATCAATGAAGAACAGAATATTTGTTTTAACCAGTCTCAGAAAAGAGTATCATGAAAAAATAATACTTAATCCTCCTATTCAAAGCTCAAACAAAACAAAAGATTAGACACCTCACTCATTCTTGTGTTTTCAGGTCTTGCTTTCTCAAGCCAAGCTTGTGGCTTGCCTTCGTTTCTTTTGCCTTCTCAAATTGACTTGGCGCTCTAGGAAGAACATGGTCTTGGAAGGCATACAGCGCTGTGTTCAAATATCAGCTCTGCCATTTATTAGCTGGGCTACCTGAAGCAAGCCTTTTAAATATTCCGTGTCCTGGTCTTATCAAAAAGGAAAAACGAGGTGGGGTGGAGAATACTTTCTAATGTAAACACCGAGCAAGATAACATAGGGACAATGTGTCTGACAGCAGTCATTTTAAGACCTTAGCCTCCTTTCTTTCTTGAATATCAAACTGATATTTTGTTTGTGTCCCTAGCCAGTCTAGCTTTTCTTCAGTCCTCCAAGAACCATTCAGGGTAACAATCATTTTACCACCGCTCTAAGTAAAATGTGTGTTACAGATAATGCTAGCATTTTCACCGTCCCTTCGGATTGTCCTTCACCTTTTTTTTTTTTTTGGTTTTTCTTTCTCAAAATCCATAACATCAGGACAGAGGGAAAATGGCCCATTTTGTCCTATTTATGTTAATGGGAACAACCAGTGACATAAAAACAATAGAAACCTTAAGTAGCAACCCATTACATTCCTTGTTACAACCTCCCTCCAAAACAGACCATTTATCAAGAAGGAACAAGTAAAAATATGACAAATTTCTCTCCTTTCCATTCCTCTCCTCTTTTCCCCAGATCCCTTCTGACCCTACGTTAAAGCTGTAAAGTATTACAAAAGAATTCAGACACTTTTAGGAAAAGAGGTAAAAAAAAGTGTTTGAATTACCAACAACAGGAAATGAATTTTTAATAATTAAGAGCAACCTGTTTTTCAGGAACCAGTACAAAAACATCTTGTGGTATGTTTGCGACCACGCTTCATTAGCCAAAACACCTTCACGACTATTATCTCCAACAGCAGCATCAAAAATCGTTTCAGCCAAAAGAAAGGCTAATTTAGGTACTTCTCCTCTCATAAGCAGTAGCTATTCTCATTGTTCAAGGTCAACATACAGAAAAGAAAGTAGAAACTCAGAGGACAGAATGTGAAGAGTTTTTAAGAGAAGAGAAAAAAATGTTCAAGGGCCTTGTGCAAAAGTAGTAAATTTATATAATCTTTCACGGAAATGATTGAAAATATCAAAAGAAGTTTATAATAATAATTACTTTTTAAACTAATGAATGTTCTGATGGCTGACATTCCAAGAGGGGAAAGAAAACTCAACATAATAGTTAATTTCCTGTTGATGTGAAATACTCATATCATTTTGATAATGCAGAAGTATAAAATGTCATTCATCATAATTTCTTGACAGAAGACATTTTTAAATACTTTTACCTTTAAAATGGACTGTGACTATTTACAATAATTCTATTAATTTCCCATATCTCTGAGCACAGATATCTAGTATCTGATATATTTAATGCTTATCGCATAACAGGCATTCTGCTAATTTAGAGATTATTTTATTTACTTCTCACAACAATCTGAAGTGATTTTTATTATCATCTTTATTTTGCACTTGTGAAAATGGATACGTAAGAAGATGGCCCTCCAGGGTCACTCAGTGTAACTAGTGAAGTTATGTTTAGAACAATGCACATCTGGTAACCAAGTTCAGAACAGTGACCTAATGTGTCCACGACAAAGCTGCTTCCATATGTTCTCTTAAACCTTCATCAGTTTCATTTATGTGAGTCCTTCCATAATTCCCTGTTTCTTAAATAATGTTCCCTCTTTGCAAATTGAAATTATAAACTGTAATTTCACTCTTATGAAACCATTTTTATGAAATAAAAACTACTTTTCCAGGACTTCACATTGATAAACTTAATATTTAAAAGAATCATATTTAAAAGGTAAAATAATGTCTCTTATCAATTTGAAATGGACACATGTCAAACATTAACTCATTAATGTGGGGACCAGTAAGATGTTACAAGAGTTTCGAAGGAGAATCCGAAGAGCACGTACATATGTAAGAAGAAAGAAAGACTGACATAAATCCCCTTAATAGATGCAGAACTGGCCAATATTAACAAGGCAATAATTGTCCCTATCTCCAAGGAAATTTACATTCCTATGGTCAAGTCATTTGTATTAATATCAGTATTTGACAATTTACAGAAGAGCTCAAAGACAATGAAAGGCACAGAGATTCCACAGGATCACAAACTCAACGCCTACCTTTATTTTTTTTTTAATGTTTATTTATTTTTGAGAGAGAGACAGAGAGACAGAGTGTGAGTGGGAGAGGGGCAGAGAGAGAGAGACAGAATCTGAAGCAGGCTCCAGGCTCTGAGCTGTCAGCACGGAGCCCAACGCAGGGCTCAAACTCACAAACCGTGAGATCATGACCTAAGCTTAACCACCTGAGCTACCCAGGCACCCCATCTAGTTTTACTTTAAAGACTCCCAGTGATCTTTTCATGCATTTTCAAGTCTTTCACTCTTTTTCCCTAAATTATCTAATTTTACTTAATTAATAACACTGAATTTTAAAGAACGATAAAAGGAGGAGGAGTTGACTAACTTGACTGAGATAACCACAGACAATAAACTTAAAGGAATCCTAACAAATATGTACCTCCTATCCCTCTGAAACCTCACTAAATGACAATGCAGAAATGAAAGGGGAGGGACTTCCTCCCTCAAACATAAAGAGAATGTCCGTGCAGAAAATCGGACCACCAGAAAGCTAGTGGCATCCTACAAAGAGCAGTGTGTAATCCCAGTAACCTTTGCCTCCCTAAGGAGATTCATCTGCCCTTTAAATTTTATAGAAATTTAACCAGAAAGGCTCCGGGCTCAGCACTTGATGGAAGAGGGTTAGCCCAGAAATGAAAACGGGAGGATTAAGAGAAAGACGCACTAGTGAACGGTGAGAGGTTTTGCACCTTCTCCCTCTCTAGGACATGACTTAAGACCTGAGATTTGAGGATTCTTTTCTCAAGACACTGAAAGTTCCCAAAGAAATGACCTTTATGTACTGAGATCACAGATTTGCCAAGTTATTGTGTGATAAGCAAGAAACCCACAGGGTAGCAAGTGTTGTGAACAAACTTTTCCTCCACTCTGTTATGTTCTTTTCTGGGAACCTGCAAATTAAACTGACAAAAGCTAAATCAACAAAGAAAAACGCGACTCAAAGAGGACATTAGAATTTGGGACTTAGATACCATCTTAACAGGGGACAAGGAGGTACAGAGAGGTACTTCCAGGAAATCAAATGACTTATTTGAAGAGGTGGGGGGGGAGAAAGGACACTTATAGAAAAACAAGTGGATTTTGGAAAGAAAATGGGCCCTTAGGGGAATAGAAGGGAGATATGATAGTTTTGTGACAATGTCTGTTTGTGTGTGTAGCCTGCTGCTCCTCTCTGAGAAGAGATTAGAGTTGCTCTGGGGAAGGAATTTAAGACAATGGAGTTCTTTCTGGAGGCTCTACCTGTAGGCAGCTAGGGATTTCAGGAACTCAAATGCCTTCAGTTCAAAATAATTTTTATGCCACAATGATTTATTGGGGACCCCTTTACAAGCCTTCCCCACGCCCCTCCCTAGAGCAGTGGAAATTAGGTACTACTTACAACAGCAACATCAGCAAAAACCTACAAAGTATGTAAGAATTCGCCCAGAATCCAAACAATCTCTGTGGAGAAAATTAAAATTAAAACTCCTTTGTGCTTTATGGACAGTTTCACACATCAATAATTTAATGCCTGTGTTTTAAGATGATATAAACCGTTTAACAGCCTGACAAAGGAGAAACAAGAGAAAGACCTATTCAATGTATTTATATTTTGGAAAGGGCTATTTCTTTTCTAGTTCAGTATGATGTAAGGGCATAAAATTGCCTAAGTGAGAAAATGCCTTTGGCTACAAACTTGAGGGAAGGATAAGGGAAGGAAAGACATTAAGAAATGATAATGTTTTAAGATGTTATATTAGTTACGCCTTCATAGCTTTTTGATCCCGGAATGTCAAAAAACTACTTGAGTGATTATATCATAAATCACCTGTCAGTTAGAAGCAGCAGAATAGAGACGTGGAGTATGAAAGATGGAAAAAATCTTAAACATCATTTATTCCAACTGCTTCATTTCACAGGAAAGCAAACCAAACTCCAATGAGGCTAAAAAAGTCCCATAAGGGTTCAAAGTATGCTCAAATGTTGACGGGTCACCTGTCTTTGCCCAGCCCATATCAGTATTGAAGAGGTAGAAAAACACAAATCCCAAATCCGTCTGCATTAATCACAGATTAGGAAACCAAAATACAGATATTAAAGGGCTTATTTAGAACCATATACACTTTGATGTCTTGATTTCTGACCTAGGACACTTAATAACTACACCATACTGGCATGTCTTAACTGATTAAAAATAAGATTGACAAAGTTTCTTTTTTATTGAAATAAGCCGGGTAATTTCTAGTTGTTGTGGTCACAAGGGAACTGGAAGGTCTAAATTACCTAAAATGTTAGATTTTTCTGAGAATTCACTTTAGGCAATCTATGACATGATTGGTTTTGAATCTCCTCAATATCACCATGTAATGCATACTATTTTTTTAAATCTTTTTCTGGACTACAATACAAACAATTTTCTTTATGAAGATCGACGCAATATATTAATTTGTCCATTTTCAAATTTTCTGGGCAACACTGAACAGCGATAAATTCATGCCCATCTTATACCTGTGAAAACTAAAATTCTACATAGTATAATTCCCTTTCAACTCTTACAATGAAAACAATTGGTGTTTTCATTATATTTTCACACATCAAAGTCCTTGGAACCCCTTATCCCTGTTTGTTTTCAGATCTCCTTACATAGTACATATCAAATTGATTCGTTTATCCAGAAATTTATATCTTTACATTTATTCAACAATTTTTTTTAAATTTTTTAATGTTTACTTATTTTTGAGACAGAGACAGAGCATGAGTGGGGGAGGGGCAGAGAGAGAGGGAGACACAGAATCCGAAGCAGGCTCTGGGCTCTGAGCTGTCAGCACAGAGCCTGACGCGGGGCTAGAACCCATGGACCATGAGATCATGACCTGAGCCGAAGTCGGACGTTCAACCGACTGAGCCACCCAGGTGCCCCTATTCAACAATTTTTACACACTGCAATATCTTACTGTGTCTCAGAAACACTCAGTGTTATATGTTGTTCTTGGTTATATTGTGACATGTGTTCATGTGTTTTTACCATCACCTTCGCCTTTCACATCTCAATAGTCACATCGTCTAAACTTTGCGTTCTGTCAAATTAATAATTCTTTAAAAGTATTGTGCCAGTTTTGATCAGGACTGTAATAAATATGTAAGGGAACTTAAGAAGAGTTGAAGCATTTCAAATGTCTCTCCTTTCCATTGAGTAAAATACATCTCCCAATGTACTTGTCTCCTATATTCCTCACAAACTGTTACTTTACACACTTACATACATCTCCAAGCAACATGAATTATTCAGTATTTTTTTTTATTATGAAGGAGGAATCACTTTTTAATGTTTATTTACTTTTGAGAGAGAGACAGAGTGCGAGCAGAGGAGGAGAAGAGACAGGGAGACACAGAATCCGAAGCAGGCGCCAGGCTCTGAGCTGTCAGCACAGAGACCGACGCGGGGCTCGAACTCCTGAACCGCAAGATCATGACTTGAGCTGAGGCCAGACGCTTAACAGAATGAGCCACCCAGATGCCCCAAGAGGAATCACCTTTTGGATGTAACTTATACATGGTGATCAGAGAAGTAAGGAAATGTCAGGGATATGTAGCTTTTCTATTTTATACTTATATGTATATTTAATTATTTCACAATCACTTTCTTTGGGGAGGAAGTCTAGCGATCAATATCTTAAGTTAGGGAGCAAAAGCCAAACACACACGTCCAGCCACTTATTGCTACTGAAGCCCCACGGTGCAACACGATGCCTATTATTAGAAATTATAAATATCAATGCGGATCACCATTCTTCAGCTCAGTATCTGCAGTAAAATCAGGGTAGTGCTACACAGTACACGGTCTTTAGTGACTGGGCTATTTCCTCTAACCTCATGTATTTGAGAGTCATTCACGTTGTTTTGTGCACACGTTGGTTTATTCTTACTGCGATATAACGTTTTGTTATTTTGTGGATATCCTACAACTCGCTTACCCACTCTAATGTTGATGGATTACTTGGTCGTTTTCAGCATGGAACTGTCTTGATAATGTTGCTGTGAACATATTCATACGTGCCCCCCGTAGACACATGTCTGCGGACGTTTTCTCAGGCAACAGTACCCCAGCTCAAACATAGGTGAGGCAGATGTTCAGCTTTACTAAATGCTGCCAATTTTCTAAAGGGATTTAACAACTTTTTCCACAAATGATGATATTCCATATCCCCACCAAAACTACAACCCACCTGAAATAGATTCTACTGTATGATGTGATGAAACGGTCAAAATCAGTTGTGTGTTTATTTTTTTCATATAGATATCCAAGTTACATGGCACTGTTTTATAGATGCTGTTATTTCCTCATCCTATAGATCATCTTTATTGTACATCAAATATCTAAAGTATGTGTGGAAATGTTGTTGAACCATCTATTGTATTCATTGGTCTATTTTCCTATCAGCCTTGTATTAGTTAGTATAGCTTTGGAATGAGTTAAGTTTTCTGCTGGTGTAAGTTCTCCAGCTTTGTTTTTTAAGGTTAATTTTTGGCTATTCTTTATTAAAAATTTTTTTAATGTTTATATATTTTTGAGAGAGAGAGTATGAGCAGGGGAGGGGCAGAGAGAGAGGCAGACACAGAATCCGAAGCAGGCTCCAGGCTGTGAACTGTCAGCAAGGAACCCGACGTGGGGCCCAAACTCGCTCGAACTCACAGACCATGAGATCATGACCAGAGCCAAAGTTGGACGTTTAACTGACTGAGCCACCTAGGTGCCCCGTAATTTTTGGCTCTTCTTATGTATTCATATTTATAGGTACGTTTTCAAGTGAATCTTTTATTTTCTATTCTTTGATGTGACTTTGTGATTGAACTGCAGATCAGTTTGAAAGAACAGACAGACCTGTGATACAGATTCTTTTCCACTTGTGGATATAATCTATTCCTTTGATTTTCTTTGTGTCTTCTTAATTTCTCACAGTAATATTTTCTAGTCGTTCCCATGCAGGCCTGTGGGAGACAACAGTCAATGGCCCTCACCCTTGTATAATCCCTTCCCCATGAATGTGGGAAGAATCTGTATATATGATGAAAAGTAACTTCTGTGGTTATGTTACATTGTATAACAAAAGGGATTTTAGAGATGAAATTAAAGTCACATTTCAGTTTACTTTAAGATAGGGAAATTATGGGGTGCCTGGGTGGCTCAGTAGATTAAGTGTCTGACTTCAGCTCAGATCATGATCTCATAGCTTGTGGGTTTGGGCCCCATGTCGGGCTCTGTGCTGACAGCTCAGAACCTGGAGCCTGTTTTGGATTCTGTATCTGCCTCTCTCTCTGCCCCTCCCCTGCTTGTGCTCTGTCTCTCTCTCTATCTGAAAATGAATAAACATTTAAAAAAATTTTAAATAGGGACATTATGCAGGTGAGATTGACCTAATCACAACCAGACCTTTGAATCTGGATCAGTCTAGGAGAGGAGAAAGTCACAGACTCAAAGCAGGAGAAGGGTAAGCATGTTATTGCCGGCTTAAGTGTGGGTGGGACCATGTGGCAAGGTATGTATGTGTCCCCTTGAAACTGACAAGGGCCCCTGACTGACATCCAGTAATGAAATGGGAAACTCAGTCCTACGACCACAATGAACTGAATTCTGCCAGTGAGAGTCAGCTCACAGGTGTTTTTTCTCCCCGAGATTCCCGACCAACATGTCACCTGGCCGACAGTTTTCAAAAGAGAACATTCATGTGGCTAATAAACACGAAAAGAGGCTCACCCTCACTAGCTGTCAGTTTTTAGACAAATTAAAACTGAGATGCAATTTCACCGGTAACAAATTGGCATAAATACTGGACATCTTATAATACCAAGTGCTGATGCTTATATGGGAAAAAGGGAATGCTCTGATAATTCTCACATGAGTGTGCATTAGTTCAACCACTTTGGAAAGCAATTCCCCAATGTCAGGCCAATTTTACAAAGATGTGAATAGGGGCACGTGAATGGCCTAGTCAGTTAAGTTAGTCCAACTTCGTCTCAGCTCATGATCTCACATTTTGCTTGTGCGTTCGAACCCCGCATCAGGCTCACTGCTGTCAGCACAGTGCCCACTTTGGATCCTCTGCCCCCCCCCTCCTCTGCCCCCCCCTTTCAAAAGTAACAATTTTTAAAAAGATGTGAATATCTTAGGTCAAGAATTTCCACTTCTGGGTATATACACTGTAGAAATACCCATACATGTATAAAAGAATGTCTACTAGAATGCTGTTTGGAAGGGAGGAGAAAAGGAAGGAAGGAAGGAAGGAAAGAAGGGAGGGAGGAAGGAAGGAAGGAAGGAAGGAAGGAAGGAAGGAAGGAAGGAAAGAAGGAAGGGAGGGAGGGAGGGAGGGAGGGAGGGAAGGACGGAGGAAAGGAGTGAAGATACTACTTAAAATCCCATCCACCACAGATTGAGTAATTAAATTGTGATATACTGACAAGTGGACCACTAAAAAGCAGTGTAAAGGAAATCACAATATATGTTGCCTTTTGTAAAACTTTAAAACAGTAGAAATACTATATATTAGTTACAGATGCATACATATGTAGAAAAAGTATAAAAACAAATGGAAAGGATAAACAGCAAATTTGATTTATTGATTATGTATCTAGGAGGACATAAAAGTGAATGAAATTTGGCAGGTGGCTTCAATTTCATCTGTAATATAATAGGCCTTTAAAAAACGGTAATCATTTCTGGGCGCCTGGGTGACTCAGTCAGTTGAGCGTCTGACTTCGGCTCAGGTCATGATCTCACCGTTCGTGAGTTCGAGCCCATGTAGGGCTTTGTACTGACAGCACAGAGCCCAGAGCCTGCTTTCAGTTCTGTATCTCCCTCTCTCTCTCTGCCCCTCCCCTCTCATGCTCTGTCTCTCTCTCTCTCTTTCTCTCAAAAACAAACTTTTAAAAAATTTTTAAAAATAAAAAATAAAAAATGGTAAGCATTTCTGAGGCGCACTGGCTATGTCTTACTTTCTGTTATTTTGTGCGTGTTTGTGTCACTTAATAACGAATCTGTGTAGTTTAAAGGTTTGTGACAGGTCCCATTTCCTAACATGTCTCTGTTCTTCAACGTTATCCCTGCCTACACTACTTGCCTCTTCTTCCCAGGTGATACCAAAATCGGAGACAGTCCCCATTCAGAAACCATGCGGATTAGTCAGCATCTGTAAACTCGGTCAGCTCTTCAAGGTCAAGAACGGCATCTTCCTTATGGCTGTGTAGGTGGTACCTAGCTTAACGGAACAGCTCAGCAAAGAGTTTGTACAAGTGAGCTCCCTGGTAGCTGGCCGACTCATCCAGGTGAACACTGTGATGGACAGCTGCTCAGACACGTCCTAGTTCAGGTTCTGGATTTGTTTGTTTGTTTAATAATTCCACAAGACTCGTCGTTATTCTTCACTTCTGGCAATAACAAGCAACACACGGTGAGGAACTTCAATGCACCTCTATTTGAGTTATAGGTCTGCTTCCTGAACTGTTAAACTTGATAGACACAGATATAACTAATGACAAAGTATACGTCACCTAGTTGTTTCCTTGCTTCCCGCCAAGCTCTCTGAACTGAGGATTCATTAAGTCTTCTGTGACTCGCCAGAAGACAGCTCTCAGACCGGGCCAAGGCCTGGCTGACTTTGCTTTGTTTTGCCCTCTGGTTGGGTTCCACGCTTGTCTTGGCAGGTCATTGCCTATTCATGTAGAAAGCTCTATAAAGATGAGCTGGCGGCAGGGATGCTGCAGGCTGTTGAGGCTTCAAATTACAAGGCTTTCTGCCTAAAATGGTGTTACTTCTCTCCTGTTCCCACCTACATCTTCAACTCAACCTCACCTACACCACCTGACAACTGTGCTCCAGCACTATAGCCACTCAGAATGCAGACACACTTATTGTTTCTTGACTCTGCACCTTGTCACGGGCTGTTTCCTATGCCAGGAATGCCATTCTCTCTTTCTGGTCTGTTTGGCAAGCATCTTGTCTACCTGGCAAAGCCCTACTTAGATATCACTCCTTCTCACGTAACTTCCCTGAATTCGGCAATCCAGAACTGTCATGACCTAACACAAAACAAAACAAGAAGGACAAAATCCATTCACCTTGTCCTGACATCCAATATCTTCGATGATATGCCCAACATATTCATTCACCCATTTATTGATTTCCCAATGATTGAGTGCTTACTAAATTTGAAGCAATATACAAGGTATTAAAGATAAAAAGATGTCTAACATACAAACCTCTGGCTATAAAGAGCTTCCTGGACTGTTGAAACCAAAACCAACATCTACACTATAGTAACTTTATATGCATACATATTTAGTCCATGAGACAATATGAGAACACCAAAAACTAGTAAGAGGGAACACGGCAAGAAAGGAAATGTAAAAAAGGAAAGGAAAGGAACAAGAGGAAGATATTTATGAAAAGAAATATGTCTCTTTGGTTCCTCTGCCCATTTTCAAAACGGATTCTTTGGTGGGTTTTGCTATTGAGTTTTACGAATTCTTTATAAATTTTGAATGTTAACCCTTTTCAGATGTATCAGTTACAAATATCTTACCCCACTCAGTAGGTTGACTTTACAATGTATTGATGGTCTTTTGCAAAACATTTAATTTCCTTATTATTATTTTCTTCCATTACACTCAGGAGTCAAAATGCTAAAGTTGAATGAATCCTACTGCCCACCTTCCCCGTAGCTTTACCTTCACAGATCCACCACTCAGGGGGGAGAAAATATTAAAAATACTGAATCAGATCAGCTGATGGTATTTTAAACCAATGGTGCCTAAATTCAGTGGGGCCCTCCTCACCCTACAGCTGTCCTTCCAGGCCAACTTTCCCATCATTGAAACCATCATAACAGCATCATTCCTTTATTTTCTCCTATGTCTTTAAAACATTTAGACTCCTTCCATATCTCCATATTCAGGAAACAAACTGACCTCATAGAAGAACCTCATAGATGAGAACTTTTACCAATAAACCTACAAACATACTCTTTCTTTTGCCCATTTTCTCCCTCTTCTTTCCTAATTTAATGCAGAACGTACTCATCCTTCTGTCAATGCTACCCCTAGAAAATCTACTCAGAGCTCTACACATTACTTTCTTCTCAAGGCCATATGTGATCTTCTCTTCCTCCTGCCTTGCCCATCACTCCCCCAGCATATAGATATGCACCTGTATCTACCTGCTAGAGTAGAGGCCCCTCTTGTTCTAAATCACAGTACTTCATTTGCTTCTTCAGAGCGTTTAGCAAAACTTGCAATAATTACATTTTATTTGTTTGGAACTTTAATGCCGGCAACATTCTGGCTCTTGACCTGAAAGTGTTGACACAGTTCATATCTTGTTTTTTTTTTCTTGTTAAAATTTTTAAGTTTATTTATTTTGAGAGACAGAGCCAGTAGGGGAGGGGAAGAGAGAGAGGGAGACAATCCCAAGCAGGCTCCATGCTGTCAGCACAGAGCCCGATGTGGGGCTAGAACACACAAAACCATGAGATCATGACCGGAACGGAAACCAAGAGTCAAATGCTTAACCAACTGAGCCACCCAGGCGCCCTTGCATAGTTCACATCTTATTGAGAGCCATCCACAGTTATGCTTTGGGTAGTTTATTTTGTATCTGTTAGACTTCAGAATATTATATTTTTTAATTGATATATAGATTTCTATCACATTTAATATATAATTTTATTTGTTAGGAAGAACTCATCTTTGTAGTACCCAATGTGAATATTCAATTATTAGTTCAGTGTGGGAGTAAAAATCATTAAAACTTCATCTTTGCTGTGACACTGTCATCTTAATTGTTTTAAATGGGAATTCAAGGTTCTTACCAATAATAGTTTTATAGAAAACAAGGGAGATGAAGAGGCAACTGTCATAATTATAAAGAAGAGAATAGGGATAATGTAAGAGAGACAATATTTATAAAAATAATGCCTACCATGGACTAAATGTTTGTTTCCCCCCATCCCAAATTGATATGTTGAAGACTTACTCCCCAGTGTGATGGTATTGGAAGGTGAAGCCTTTGGGAGGTAATCAGAGTTAAATGAGGTCATGAAAGTGAGGTTCCATGATGAGATCAGTGTCATTATAAGAAGAGGAAGAGACCAGAGTGTTCCCTCTCCCCCCACCTCTGGCAATTAATCTGTCTCCCAAACTCACTCTCTCTCTCTCTCTTTCTCTCTCTCTCTCTGTCACATGAGGACACAACAAAAAGGCAGCCTTCTGCAAGCCACGATGACAGTCTTCACCAAAAACCCAATCGTGTCGGCATCCTGATCTCAGACCTGTCTCCAGAACTGAGAAATGAATGTTTGTGTAAGCGACTCCGTTGATGGCATTTTGTTACAGCAGCCCAAACTGACTAAGACAATGCCTCAAGATTGCTTATATTTAATGAAGGACATAAACCCTTTAATGACAGATATAGACGAATGAACACAAGAAGCTCAATGTACACAAAGAAGGAAAAATAGAGTCTACGCCTCACACATCATAGTGGAACTTCAGAACACCAGACAAAAGACCTAATTTAGGAAGCAGAATCAAGGAAGCCTATCTAAGGAGATGAAATTTGAACAGACAACCGAATGATGAGAGTGAAGCACACAGGCTTGCTCGAGGATGAGCGAGGAACCAGTGAGCCAGAGCACATTTATAAAAGGAGATATGGAGGGAAATGTGTACAGAAATTTAGGCCAGTCATGTAGGCCTCGGAAGCCCAGGAGGAAGACCGTTGATTTTTCTTTTCTTCTATGTGAGGAGAAGCCATTGGAGTGTTCTGAGCATATGAATGGCATGAATGAATTTATTATTTAAATGACCACTTGGGGGCGCCTGGGTGGCTCAGTCAGTTAAGCAGCCAACTTGATTTCTGCTCAGGTCACGATCTCACGGTGAGTTTGAGCCCCACGTAGTGCTTTGCACTGACAGCACATGGAGGCTGCTTGGGAGTCTCTCTCTCCCTCTTCCTCTGACTCTGCCCCATTCTCACTCTCTCTCTCTCTCTCTCTCTCAAAATAAATAAATAAATAAATACGTACATAAAATGATCATTTGGATTAACACTGCACGTTAACTGTGTTGGAATTAAAATTTTCAAAAATAAAATGATCACCTGCACTGTCTGCTCAGGACTGTACTGTTGGATCACTAGTGGGGCAGAAGGACTGCTGGGACCAGTGGGACTGCCATAATGCGAGAGACAGGTAAGACTGTGTGGGAATAATGAGAAAGCAAAGGCAGGCATCAAGGAGATGGGTTGGGAGCATATTTTAAAAGTATAGCATATAGGGGCATGTTGATGGATTTGAATGGATTTTTAAATGTTTATTTATTTTGACAGAGAGAGTGAGTGGGGGAGGGGCAAAGGAGGAGAGAGGGAGAGGGAGAGGGAGAGGGAGAGGGAGAGGGAGAGGGAGAGAGAGAATATGAGAGTCCCAATCAGGCTCCACGCTGTCAGCCGAGAGCCCGGCGTGGGGCTCCATCTCAGGAACTGTGAGATCATGACCTGAGCTGAAATCAAGAGTCAGACTCTTAACCAACTAAGCCACCCAGGTGCCTCTGGATGTGAGTATTTAGGAAAACAGAGGAATAAGGAATGATTCCTATGAAAAAGGAAAGGAATGCAAAACAACTTCTTTTCCAATTAATAAATATGAAATTAAGTGGAAAGGTTATATAAGCAATTGCATAAATGTGTCTTAAGTTCAGATCAAACTCGGGGCTGAAAACTTAAATTGTGGAAGTTCAGCTTACTAATACTATAAATAACACAAATAATATATGCTGACTGTAACAGATGATGACTAACTTTTCCATGGGCCCCCTGACCTAGGGAAGCAGTCAAACTTCTTCCTAGAAAAAATTATACTGATATAACTGCTATGTTCTGAATGTTGGCATCCCCCTAAAATTCTGACGCTGAAATGCTAACCCCAAAGTGATGGTTTTAGGAAGGGAGCCATTGAGAGGAGATTAGGTCATGAGGGTGGAGCCCCCATGGTGGGGGGGGGGGTTCAGTGCCCTTGGAAAAGAGACCTGACCGTGCTCCCTCCCCCTTCCACTATATGACACACAGTGAAAAAACTGCCACCTATGAGCCAGGAAGTCCTCACCAGTCTCTGAATCTGCCTGTGCCGTGATCTTGGACTTCCCGGCCTCCAGAACTGCGAGAAATAAACTTCCGTTGTTGATAAGCCACTCAGTCTGTAGTATTGTGCTATAGCAGCCTGAACAGGCTAAGGCAACACCTGGAGAGATTTTTGTGAGTGCCACCTTATCTGTTTCAACAGACATTCTAGTCATGCCTTGCAAGTATAGTGAGGGCTGCAAGGAGATGCATTCAAATAGCGCAATACAGAATTTCATTTCCACTTCATGCTTTTTGAATATGTTTTATTGAATAATAAATTGATGAGATTCTACTCTAATATTAAATATTTATTGATGTCTGCCTACCCAAAACATCTCCTTCCCAGTGGGATTGGAATGGTCTGTAGACTTACTTATAAAGAGAGAATAATAACAATAATAATAATAATAACAATAACAATAATAACACTTCAATCGCCATTTCCTTATCCCTCAGGAAGATCTTCTGCTTTTCTTTGCTTTTCAGCCAAAGTTTTAAAAAATGGGGCAAGAAGATTGAATATAATCAATGTCATCTCATGCTGGCTAAGGGAGTACCTTTCCATGGCATTGCTGCAAATGACACTGGGAAGCTGTTCAGTCTCATTAACTTTACAAACCAATCTGCTATAAGCATCTGGTTGTGAATTTGCCAATAATGAAAAAGGCTGGAATATACCTCCTGGAATCATTGCTTTACACATTTTGTGTATTCAGTATGATCTTTCTGATCATTTGCCAGCATTATGAATTTTTTAGGAATAGCCAGGGTGTTGGAAGGTAAATTGAAAGGAAATAGAAGCCTAATTCTCCTATAGATTCAGTTTAGCATGTTGGAACCAGACCCTCAATTTCCTTACAAGAAGAGGTACCAAGAAACTAATGGGCCTGGCTGTGCCAAATTTTGTACTGGAAACCTTGGATTCCCTACACACCCAGACCACTCATCTCCATTGGCATCTTCACTACAAGATACATCATGAGTACTTCTCCAAATCAACTTCACACTCGCCACCCCCCCCCCCCTTTTGCAGGCTTATTTCATAACACTGAACTTTTTCACTTACAATGAAAAGTTAAATTATGTTGAAATTTCAAAGTCACCTAAATCCTATAATTTGACCACAGAAACTTATAATTAAAATGTAAGTTTAGATATCCACCCCCATGTTAACTGCAGCATGATTTACAATAAATAATAGCCAAGATATGAAAACAACCTAAACGTCTACGGATGCTGAATAAAGAGAAGGTATGTGTATATACTCATACATGTTATAATAGAATACTATTAAGCCATAAAAAGAAAGAAAATACCCTTCTATGTTGTTGCAAATGGCAAGAAATTGCTCTTTTCCATTGTGTGTATGCGTGTGTGTATGTGCATCTCACATCTTCTTTATCCATTCATGTATTGATGGGCACTTGGGCTGCTTCTATACTTTGGCTATTGTAACAATGCTTCAATAAACACAGGGGCGCATACATCCCTTGAAATTGGTGGTTTCACATTTTTTGTTTAAATACCCAGTAGCGCAATTGGGGGATCACACGGTAGTTCTATTTTTAATTTTTTTGAGAATCCTCCCTACTGTTTTCCCCAGTGGCTGTGCCAGGGAACTGTTAGATGACTATATTGTACACCTGAGACTAATACAGCACTGTACTTTAACTTGCACTGGAATTAAAATTTTTAATTAATAAAATTTAATTATTAAAATTTAATTATTTAATTAATAAAATTTGTAATTAAATCAATTAATTTTAGAAAAGAAAAAAAGAAATCTTGCTATTTGCGACCATGTGGATGGATCTAGGGGATAATATGCTATGTGAAATAAGTCAGAGAAAGACAAAACCATATGACCTTACTTATATGTGTAATTTAAAAAACTCATCAGATACACAGCATACATTGGTATTGCCACAGGTGGAGGGTGGGAGGGTGGCCGAAATAGATGAAAGGGGTCAAAAGGTACAAACTTCCAGCTACCCGATAAATAAGTCATGGAGGTGTGAGGTACAGCATGGTGACTATAGTTAATAACACTGTAGTGCTTATGTCAAAGCTGCTAAGAGAATGTATAAGTTCTCGTCACACGCACGCACACACACACACAATTATGTAATTATGTATGAGGATGGATGTAACTGGAATGACTGTGGTGATAATTTTGCAATATATACAAATATCCAATCGTTATGTTGTACACCTAAAACTAATACCCTGTTGTGTGTCAATTACATCTCCATTAAAACGTAACACAAAATAAAATAAAATTTCCTGATTTTTAACAATATTAGAGTGAGCCAGGGCCAACAACATGACCACAGAGGAAACGGAGATGAATCTTCCGAAGGCGTGAGATAGAAGTCCTGGATAGGGACGTGTGTAACTAGTATCAGAGTGTAACAAGAGTCTTTTAGCCACACACGTTGAGCTTCCTTACCCAAGTTATTCTTGGCAAACCTCGTAATTCCTAAATTAAACACAATACTGAAGTCAACACACATAAATCAGAAATGATATTTTTAGATAGGAAAATTACTCAAATAGCCATACTGCTCTTGTTAGACTTCGACTTTGTACTTTCAGTGCCTCCAACCACAGTTTAGGAACTGTTTTCTATTATTCAAAAGATTACCGCATATCACGAAAATACAAGCCACACACAAAATCAAGAAACCACACCCAGTGATATTATTCATCCAGGTTTTCCTTGAGTGAATACAGAATAATAGATAGTATTCTCAAAACCAGAACCAAATATCCACCTACTAAAAGGCGTGGATATGTTAATACTTCCTAACATTTAAAAATGCTTTCAAATATATCACATCATCCATTTCTTTCAGTGTACCTGTGAGAAAGACATTGTTTTATTCCCTTCAGAGATGAGATTCAATGAGATTCAAACACATGGTAAATGGCAAGAAAAATAGTCGCGAATCTGGATCATGTAATACTGTTCTTTCCCCACTAGGAAGTTTCCATCCCTGGAAGATAGATGCAACTTTCATAAACCATGATTATGCTATTGGCTCAGCATTCTTGAAACACAAATTCTGAGTTGTACTGTTCTTTCCAGACACCCTGCTCCCTTCCACCCAACAAAGCAAGTAAGAAAAAAGAGGTTAATGCAATTGGCGTGAGCTGTGGCAATATAATTTTTAAAAACCAACTGATACTCATGAAAACCGAAAAATTTATAATGAAAGCATCTCAGTCTACACAACTGAGAAAAAATGTTTGTAAATATTTGAAATATCCTACTAATGTTTCACAACTCTTTCCCCAAGGATGAATTCCTGAATATAAAGCAAGCTTCCACTCAGCAAATGTGTATGTCAGATTGAAATGGAAGATAAAATGGATCCATATATAATTGCAAATCTATAGCTCTTTCACAGCAGCTTGTCTCATGAATTCATTCAAATACTGAACATCAGTTCTGAGCTAAGGGCTTTGCAAAATCTATGAACTATATAAAAATGTATGCAGCGCCAACATTTTTTAATGTTTATTTATTTATCTTGAGAGAGAGAGAGAGAGAGAGAGAGAGAGAGAGACAGAGAGAGAGAGAGAAAGAGAAAGAGAAAGAATTCCGAACAGGCTCTGTGATGTCAGCACAGAGCCCTACCCGGGACTCCATCCCATGAACCAGGAGATCATGAGCTGATCAGAAATCAAGAGTCAAATACTTAACCAACTGAGCCACCCAGGCACCCCAGAGCACCAATATTTTAATATTTAAAACTTGGTAATCCTGGGGCACCTGGGTGGCTCAGTCCGTTGACCATCTGACTTCAGCTCGGGTCATGATCTCGCGATTTGTGAGTTTGAGCCCCAAATCGGGCTCCCTGCTGTCAGTGCAAAACCTGCTTCAGATCCTCTGTCCCTTTCCACCCCTCCCCTGCTTGCACTCTTTCTCTCAAAAATAAATTAACATTTTAAAAAACAACTTGATAATCCTCATTCAATTTTAACAGGACCTAAACACGTTTTTAAAGCTCACCATTTTAACTCCATCATTCTGTTGTTTTCACTGATGACCTAACACAAAACAGTAGGAAGGAGCATATATCATCAGTATTTCACCCCAGTGTTCAATGAAAATATTGTTCCTAGATACACTTCTAAGTATAGACTTCTAGTAGTTCTATTTACTAGGTATTATGAAATAAGTGGAATTAACCACCAAGTTAAGAGCAAAAGGCATTAGTTGGTATATTGGGTAAATCTCGAAGTACTTAACATCTGCCAATTTGAGTATGTTAGCATACTCATGTTAGCATGAAAGATAATAGTGCTTGGAAAATACAGAAAAAAAGACAATATATTTTTCCATATAAAAAAACTGACATTGGACCCCATCTGGGAATAATGAGAAAGTGAGTCTCCTCTGATCCCATGATAAGCACAAATGCAAAAGGAAATTAGACGCAACTTTTTAAAAGCTCTAAACTTTTCTCTGTCTAGATTGCCAAATTTATTAAATCTTGGGATCATGCATTTGCCCTACAACCTTGTCCTCTTTATATCTGTACCAGTTAACCCAGTATCAGAAATACAGTGCTAAGAATGCTGTCTCAATTCTACCAAGTTTTGTAATACCTGGATAATATCACTTGCCACAACTAAACTTATAAGGTATTGGAAGGAGTGTTACGGTCCAAAATAAAATGTTCCAAATGAGCACTCTGCCATCCTCAGAAAATTTTCCCAAGAAGGGGAAAATATCCATATGCTTTGTGATCAATTGGCTGAAAATATTGCTGTGTGCTTTGTCATAACAGGCTGTTCTGTTGTTGAGACTTATGAATACTGGCACAAGTCCAGTTTGTATAAGAGATTAACTTTATCAAAGTCTCTGAAGATAAAGGCTCAGACCAGTTCATGTGACTGTGGTCACAACAGCATAGCCAACGAGAAAAAGCTCACAAAGGAACAAAGACTCCCTCATTCATGGTGAAAGACATATATGCATGACTCCTGTAAGCTTCAGCAATGCAAGAAAAATTGGCAGAAATACTTGAATGTGGCCACCAAAACCAATTTCATTTTTTATGGAACTGCTACTGTGAACACTGATTAGATAAGGAAAAACCGTTGCCAGCACTTAGAGAAAAACATTTTCCATCAATTGACGATGAAACACTGCTAGAGCATAAAATATCCTTCTTTCTAAGCAGATGACTTGGAGTGAAATAGAACCTCTTCTGTCTTCCCAGGAGTCATTCCTCTGGTATTTACCTTTTCCCTGGGGATTCTTCCGTAGTAGGATTTTGGTCACTGGGTACCAAGACCACTGAGGAGGCAATGGAGCCAGATCTGGCAGAAGATGTTAGGATGCTGACACTTATCTTAGCCTTGTGTTGGGAAAAAGGCAGCTTGGACACCTGCCAGACATATTCTTTTGGTCGGTAGGAGAGGTCACTCAGCCACCAGAAGTAGAATTTTATACAACCACAGAGAACAGAGGAGTTGGAAAGAAGGATGACCATTTGTCCTTTTTGGGAGAATAAGAGGAAAGAAGCCATTGGCGGTCTTCTGTTCTGTTGATAAATGGTTAAGGCTCACCGTTTACATTTCTCGTAAATGATTCCTAGTTTACATCCTCAAAAATTAAAACTGAATGTTTAAAGTCAGAGATTCTGGCGGGGGTGGTGGGGTGGGGGAGGTTACTTCCAAATGCTAATAGATTGAAATGCAGTAAACGAGATTTTATTTTTTTCCTAAATTCCCCACACTAATGATTAAGAATCATGTCCTATTATTACGATTTCTCCTTACACATTTATTCTAATATTGCATGATTATACAGCTCACCTATTACAACAGCTATTTATAAATGTTTCATTTTACTTTCTGAAGAGAACCCCCCAAAATGTATTTCTCACGACTGTCTAGAGAAGAGTTATATGTAAACTCTTAAGGAAAGGCCAAATGAGTAAAATACCAAGAGATTTTTAAAAATTTTTTTAACTTTTACATTGCTTTCCTTCATTAAGTAACCCCCAAACATGCAAAAACACTGTGAGTCTTAATCAGAGAGCCCCATTTGACACACAGGAATGCAGTTTGACTGTCTTGTCTAATGAAAAGAATCTGAGTGCTGACAAGCCTACAATTATGAATATTTGGTTCTTGGTCTCCTGTATTTTAAGTAGATTTCTCTTTATTCTATCATGTATTGATCTTTTGCAAATGAAATCCCTTAACAATATCAACTCAGTGCCCTCTTTAAGTAATAAATATCTGAGGTACTGCTAAAGTATGATCAGTATCAAACAGCCTATGATATTGTAAATTCTGAAAGCAATCAAAATAGGAAACCTTGCCCAGTATCATTTAGGTGTAGGATACAAATGGCTCTGTAAAAGTAATCTTACTCTAACCCTTCAAAGGAATAAAACCTTGAGAATTTCTGTGAAAATAATTTCAAAGAAAGCAGAAAAAGCAATCTTATTTTCTTTGGCTAATGCATAAGGTAAAACCGTCTGAAAAATCAACCATTAATGGGTACTCACAAGTGCCTTTCTTGGAATATGTGATTTTTAAAATTTTTTCAATATTTATTCATTTTTCAGAGCAAGAGATAGAGCACGAGCGGGGAAGGGGCAGGGAGAGAGACGACACAGAATCCGAAGCAGGCTCCAGGCTCTGAGCTGTCAGCACACAGCCCGACATAGGGCTTGAACTCATGAACCACAAGATCATGACCTGAGCTGAAGTCAGACGCTTAACCGACTTAGCCGCCCAGGTGCCCCTGAGTATATGATTTTTATGAATGATTTCAGTTCACTCTCAGGCAAACAAAGTTAGCGTTAGTATCCTTACTTTACAAATTAAAACAACTGATACTTAAAGATATTAAGTAACACACAAGTAATTAAAGATATTAAATAACACAACTTAAAGTCACACAAGTGAATGTGGGATCCAGGATTCTAAGTCCTTTCTATATCGTATTTTGCATGACATTAAGCTGATGGCATAATTTCTTCTGTTCAGTGACAGTGACATAGAGGGACTTCTCGCCCCCTTTTGGAATCAATCTCTTTGTAATTGAACTCCCAGAGCATTTATTACATTTATGAGCCTTACCACAGTCTACGTTTATTATAGATATCACATACTTGCCTGGGTACTCTTGGAGATTTTAAACTTCCGCGAAGACCCATGCCTTATTTACATGTTCCTAACATGGCATTTTATACATAGTAATAATCAGTAGTGAAAATAATCAGTGCTAGAAAGTTATCTTTTGTAAAACATTGTTAAAACTGACTAACACCTTGATCTTCATATTAGAGGTGACTGTTTAGATTAGGTGAGCAAATGTTGGATCCACAACTCACCATACGGTAAACATAATTTAAAAATTCATCACTACCTTCTCCTTGCTCTTGCGACCACATTAAACCTTCTAAATCTGATCTCATGGTTGTCCTTTTCTGTAGATTCTCATTATTTCACAAATGTATTCATTTCCTAATTGTGATTTAACTGCGCTTGTGCTCAACAACCATGACCACCTCCACAGGGAAGGGCTTCCTTCCATCTTTTGCAATCTATCCTAGAGTTTATACTTGCTTGTCACTGAAAAGTGGGGCTTTCCCTCAAAGAAGAGCATACATCTTCTTTTTCGCCCATATGTCCCATATTAATATGCTCAGTTTCTGTGTGTCTAGCTCTTGTCTAAACATGGTAATAAAATTTCTGAGAGAAGTGCTCTAGCTTATATATGACCTTAAAAATGACCTACACCTATAGCACTCAGTAGAAGGCTTTTGGTTAACAAGCCCTTAGCAAATATTAATAAAAGTACAGAAGTAGAAAATACTACAATGGTTAATTTCCATTGTTAGACAAATGAGTGACAGTTGCCCAGAGTTTTAGGGTTTTATCCCTTTTTTGCCAATGTTCTGAGTGAGTCAGTCATTCTACATGGGTTTTATTAACATACTACATGATCAGCAGATGTTCACTTACACTGAGTTGACAACAGACTCATTCATGTCAAGGTTTATTTGTATAACCATCTTGTCCAACCATATGCATCACCATTTGATCTGTGGGAGTTATTAGTTCACTTACATTATTCTCAGGATGGTAGAAAGCTGAAAGAAAACTGGGCTTTTGTGAAAGTACTCCAGATGTTCAGCTCTAAAAGTTTAGAACTTGAAATTCAAACAGCACACTGGATAATTATTAGATCTGTTAATACTTGCTTTCAGGGACACTTAAATACCTGTCCGTTTCCTCTTGTGTCCCTAGTGCATAGTATTTATTGTATTTCAAATGAAAATACTTTACTGACACTTTTTTGCAAGATATCGCTGCCAAAAAATTACTATCCTAAAATAGGTAGTGATTATTATGCATTTACACAGAGTGAAATAGATCACAAGATTCTACCATTATTTACTCGCATTAGCTTGTAAAATAAAAGTAGTTTAAAATAAGTGGTTTCACATACATATACACACTCCTCTATCAAAATACTGCCAAGAAAGCTACCAAATTATTAGGTTTCTTAAAACTGTACATAAAAATAAAATTATTATACTGTAAGCAGAATTTAAGGCTCACTTAGATAAGAAAACCAGATTATGTCTATACCTGGACACCACTGGACATAACTGAGCAGACTGTGAGTCGAGATCCAAAGGGAGGACCTGCCCCATGCCGCTTCACATATTTAGAGGGACATTGGGAGAAGACAAGGGACACCAGACTCATTGATAACTTTCTTCTGTAGTTTAAAAGCCTTGTTGAAGAGAGGAACATCATATATAACGCAAAACGGTTATTAGTTTAAAAAAAAAAAAAGGCAGAGAGGGCTCAGCCCTGCTGATACAGGTCATGGCTAAGGGCCTCATAAGTTACGGGTGGGGGAGGGATGAGGAGAACACTAAAACCATCTAGCACCTTATCTCTCTTCATCCAGTAAAGAATGCTAAGAAGGTGCAGAAGGAACAGTGTGGAAAAATGAAGTGAAAGGGCAAAGCTCTCTTTTGATATTCTGTAAGCACAGAGTTTGATCACTTAGTCAAGACCTTTCAGACGGAGATTGCTTATGGTTGACCGTCACATGCTCACTCCGTCAGGAGACACTAGTTAGCTTCTCCCACATGTGAGGATCAGGCCAGCCACATGTGTGTTATTTCACACATTCTGAAGAGCAACCTAACAAAGAAAGGTACCTCTCAGGAGCTGCCTCATGGACTAAGGTCTTCCCTGGAACACTGTGAAGCTGTTTTCCTTGCTTGGTCTTCTTAAATCCCTGTGGATATTCTCTTATAAATAACTACGGCCCAGATATTAAAAAGGTAATGGAGGACACTTATAATATTACACAAGTAATAAATGCTCATTCTAAAAGAAAACTTTTACGGGAGCCTGGGCAGCTCAGTCGGTTAAGCGTCCGACTGCGGCTCAGGTCATTATCTCGTGGTTTGTGAGTTTGAGCCCTGCATCAGACTCTGTGCTGACAGCTTCAGATTCTGTGTCTCCCTCTGTCTCTGCCCCTTCCCTGCCCGTGCTCTGTCTCTCTCTTTCAAAAATAAATAAACATTAAAAAAATGAAAACGAAACCTTTCATATAGTTGAGATCTTAAGAGTAGACTCCCTAAGGAAGACTGCTGTGGGGGTTCCTCATGGTTCACTGTGTTGGAGAGCTGTCTGGCAGGTCACACGCAGGGCAGACATGCACACAGCAGGTTTTCAGTAAGTTAGTTGATAAGCAACTTAGTCAACTTAGAGTAAGGTGTGCTGTTTGGGAGAAGCCAATTTCAAACATCTTCTTACATGCGTGTGACACCGATTTAGACAACAGGCTCAAATCAGAGCCTCAAATGTATACACAATGGCTGCTATAGGTGATCTTACTGAGAATGAGAATGGATATTCATACTTTCTTTTTTTAATGTTTATTTATTTTTGAGGCAGAGAGAGACAGAGCATGAGCAGGGAAGGGGCAGAGAGAGAGGGAGACACAGAATGTGAAGCAGGCTCCAAGCTCTGAGCTGTCAGCACAGAGCCTGATGCGGGGCTCGAACTCATGAACTGTGAGATCATGACCTGAGCCGAAGTTGGACGCTTAACCGACTGAGCCACCCAGGCACCCCTGGATGTTCATACTTTCTGATAATGGTCAGATAAGGATTTTCTCAGGGAACAGAATAGATCTGGGTTAATAAAATGTTCCAGAAGTGCCATTGTTATGACATGGATTACATTCTCTACAACTCACATGGTGAAGTCCTGATCCTCATACCTCCAAATGTGACTGCATTTGGAGACAGGGTCCCTACAGACATAACTACGTTAAAAATGAGGTCTTTGGAGTGGGCCTTCATCCACTCTGACTGGCATCCTTATAGAAAGATACAGGAGGAAGATAATGTGAAGACAACAGGGAGAAAGTGGCCATCTACAAGCCAAGGAGAAAAGCCTCAGAAGAAACCAACCCTACCAACACGTGGACCTCGAACTTTTAGCCTTGAGAGTTGTGAGAAAATGAACTTCTGTTCTGTCAGCCACCCAGTCTGTGGTATAGGTTATGGGAGCCGTAGGAGACTGATACAGGTACTATTACCCTAGTTTCTGGGTTATATGAGGCCATATGCACTCTGTTCAGATGATGCAGAGGCTTTCTTGGGTCAAGCCAGTTCCCCCTGAACTGGTGTCTGAATCATCCATACCACTAAAGCCAAGAAACAAGGAGCTGGCCTTTACATAATGACTTTGAGCCAGTAGGTTGCTGGTGTCAGGGAGTCATGCCACCCAAATCTGGGATTATGGCCAGGTTTCTGCCTGTACGCAGATGTGTTCTGTTACAGAGCTGCATGGTTATGGTTCAGTCCTTGTTAACACGTTTGTTACCTTTGCCTCACTACTGGCAACAGGAAAACAATAAAAGGAGAGTATCATTACAAGCTTGTAAAGGGTTCCTAGGGACCCGAATACTCCTGACTCCCATAATGACAGAGGATGAAGCAGGCTTCCTAGAACATCCCCACCACTGATTCAAACCAAAGTCCCAGTCCTGGCAGGGAGCTTCTGATCAGGACTGTGATGTTCAATTTGGCACAGCACATGTGTTTATATAATCTCCCTCCAACTGTGAAAGCTGCAGGAGCAGATATGACAACCCATCGTAGGAAGAACCCACTGAATACCTTGGGCAGGTAGCAAGGAATATCACTGGTCTTGCTAAGGGAGTCTTTCATGGGCAGCCCAAAGCAGTGTCAGAGCAACTAACAATGTCAAGCACATGCCATCCAGTAAAGGACCCCTTCTCAATGAGGGAAAGAAGATACAGGAAAGTGACAGGAATTCAGAAAGCAAACCTTAGGAATCTTCTTGTCTCCTGTACCACAGGCTTCTTGACTTGTTTCTGGGATATCAAGAACTTAAAAAAAAATAGCATATGAGAAAGAGAGAAAGACCACAGAGGGGTCTCAGGGAGTTGATCAGTTGTAAGCCACTGGTAGTGCTACTAGTCAAGCCGGGATACATACCTGCAAATTTTAGGCTTAGCTGGTCACAGGACTCTTACACAGACAGGGAGAACAACAGAACAGCACGGGCAGCTCATGAAGACCTGGGCACGAAAGCGGTAAGTTGATCTAAGCCTTTTCTATGACTGAGGGAAGTGGTGACTTCTCAACAGGGCTAGAGGTAATACCGGAAGCACAGTCACAAAAGCAAATAGAGAAGTGTCCATTAAGTGCCATCAACATAAACTACCTGAGCGTGTTTTGGGTAAACTCCCTCTTGTGGAAACTTTGGGGAATGACATAGACAGCCATCTTCCATTCACAGGTTGGGTAAGAAGTCTTATGGAGGGCAAAATAATCACCCCTGTCTCCTGAGCTGAACAAGTATGGTTAGCAATCCAGAGACCAGAGAATCTAGAACATAGTAAAACTTAAGGCTATTATCCCAACTAATGTTGGTCCTGGAGGAACCAGCCTGGAGGAATCCATAATAGATGACCCCACTTAAAGTAATCATGGTGGTACCACATTAATCGTTTTCCTCTCGTAGCTTGTTGGGCAGCTGAAGGTTAAGCATAAGGTTAATATGCTTAAAGAAAAAAATGTGCTTACTCTTTAGTATCAAAGATAAAACTAACAGCTGGTTCCTTTCCTCTAACAAAAGTGACCCTTAAACAGAGACTTTTTAAATTGAAACATTTTCATTACTATTTCTCTGCACCCTAGACCAATGGAGGAGGAAGTTGAGTTTCCTGGCCCTGGACAGCATAAGGGTTATATTTCTCAAAACTCCAGGCAGTATGGTTACATGTTAATCATGTCTGGATATGAATGAAATTCATTGTTCCACATTCCCTAGTCAAGGGAGGAAAAACAATCATGTCCACGGATTAGAGCAGATGCAATGACAAAAACTGTAGACTGGAATACATGCGCTCTTAGACCAGACCACATAAAATGAAAAAGTTGGCTAGTTGTGGGCCTTATCAGGCAGCTGACCCTTCATAGACTAGACGATTTCATCATAAATAACTCTCCAAAAGTCTCAAGTTCAGTCACCAAAATACCAACGACAGAGTGACATCAGCAAAAATGGCAAAGCACGGACCTCTGAGAATGAGCTCCTCCATAACAGGAATTTTTTTTAACTGACAGAATTTTCATTATCAGAACTCTGAAAATCCACTAAAGGTTTACAGTAATTCAGGCGGAATTTATTCAAGACAATCAGTGGGACCTCAGTGAAGGCAGCAACTTTTGTGGCATTTTCACTTGCCTTTGTCCCACTGTCTGCTCTCCAGCTCGGTGGCAGCCTTGAAAAACAGCAGCCCACCACCGTGACGCAGCTGGACCAGCCACTGGAGGTGGCGAAATAGGACTGGGTCACGCCCAGAGCCTCATTCCCAATGAACCTGTTGGCATTATTTGACCTGCTGGTCATTCCCTGAAGACCCCACTTATAAGGCTGTCTGCATTCAACCTAATTAGAAGCTCACCCAAAGCAAAAATTCTGCACCTAGGAGGCATCTGTCAAAAGCAATTAAAGGCAAGTGTTTTAACCTTCCATTGCTTTTTGTAATGGAGGGTAATATTTGGTACAAACAGAATACTGACCAAAAATATTAAAAGGAAAAGCTGAGAAATGAGATGCCCATATGATTTTTGAAAGGTTATCACACACACACATACACACAAACACGCAAAGAAAAGCTGTGACCCATTCTGAGTTTCTAGAAGGTCATACACACGTACACTTGAACAGAACAAATTTGAGAGAGCCATAAGCTCTCAGTTCTAGCTGACTTCGAAGCTCTACCTAAGGATGAAGTGAAGGAAAGGACAGAACTGTTAACTGCTCCACTGAGTGCTGGAAATGTGCCTGGATATAAATACAAGGTCCCTCAACAAAACCAGGGATTGACTGGTTTCTGGTGTATAAGTAAACATCCATCCAACCATTAGTTAAGCCAAAACTAAGCAAACAGAGTAGAGATTTCCATGACCACTTAGAAGAAAGGCTACTGACTTCACAGAATTACTTCAAAAGGCACTGAATGATGGGGCACCTGCGTGGCTCAGTCGGTTAAGCGTCCAACTTCAGCTCAGGTCATGATCTCACACTCCATGAGTTGCAGCCCCGCGTCAGGCTCTGTGCTGATGGCTCAGAGCCTGGAGCCCACTTCAGATTCTGTGTCTCCCACTCTCTCTGCCCCTCCCCTGCTCATGCTCTGTCTCCCTCTGTCTCAAAAATAAATAAAAAAACATTTTTTAAAAAGGCACTGAATGATGAAACAAATACGACAAACAGCAACAACAGCAGATGTTGGAAAGGGAGAGAATCTTATTTCTAGAGTTACCACACCATGCTATTGAACATTTCCAGTTATCAACACCAATGACAAAAATACATAAGGCATGGAAAGAAACAAGTATGGCCCATATCAACAAAGAGAAACAATTTGTAAGGATGCCCAGGTGTTAGACTTACTGCACTAAGACTTTAAATCAGCTATTTTAAAAATGCTTAAAAGAGTTCAAAGAAACCAAGTGTAAATAACTAAAGATGTGTATAAGAAAAATGTCCTGCCAAATAGAGATTACCAACAAAGACATAGAAACATATAAAGATATAATTTATATATAAACATTTATATACTTTAGTTATATATTTATATTATATAATTTGTTTATATATAAATATATTAATATTCTCTCTCTGTATATATACATGCATATATATACACATACACACACACACACACACACACATATATATATACATATATATAATCATGCAGAAATTCTAAATTTAAAGAGTATCATGGGAGAAATTTAAAAAAATCAATAGAGGGAATCAAGACCTGACAGCACTCAGCTTACTCAGGACTCTCCCTCTCCCTCTCTCTCTACCCCCTCTCTTTCTCTCTCAAAATAAATAAATAAATAAATAAATAAATAAATACACACACACACACACACACACACACACACACTTTTAAAAAGCATAAACACCTGAAAATAAAGAGAACAGAAAAGATATTGATGGATGAACTTGGGCAACAAATTTTTGGAAGTTGAGTGTCTGACAAAAGACTGGCAACTAAGTTAGCAGAATAAAAAGAGTTGAAATCTAAGGACTTGCTAAAGGAGTGATAAAAAGAGGCATACTAATTCATACCCTAAGACCTAAATGATGATGGAGAATAGGAGCACCAAGTTACCCCAGCAGGCATGGGTGAACCGGGCATTGAACACAGGATCATTTGTCGGATGTCTGTATAAAGCACCAGTTAGAGTTCCAAGTTCCTTCTCATACCCCAGCAGAGACTGGCATTTAGTTTTTGGAGAACTTGAACCAAGAGGTTCTAGACATAAGTCAGTGCAGAGAGCATGACTGAAGCAGGAAGATAAAGAGGCATGCTATACAATGCTGGTGATAACCTCTTCCCCAGCCCTAATTCCGTCAATTGTTCCCAGATTGCTGGAATGCTTGCTAATTATTTTAGGGCAAAGGATTAGAGATCCTCTTGAAATCCTCTGGGATAAAAAAGAATACTTACCCTTACTTATATTTAGGTATCCCACTGTGATGTTTAATTTTATGTGTCAAATTGGCTGGGCCAGAGTGCTCAGATATTTGGTCAAATATTACTCTGGATGTTTCTGTGAAGGTAGCCTGCATTAAACTAACATTTACATTGGTGCACTTTGAATAAAGCACATTTTCTTCCATAATGTGGGTGGGCCTCATACAATCATGAAGGTTTAAACAGAACAAAATATTGGCCTCCGCTGAACAAAAGGGAATTGTGCCAGGTCTTTTTTTTTTAATGTTTATTTATTTATTTTGAGAGAGATAGAGAGCTAGCAGGGTAAGGGGAGAGAGAGGGAGACAGAAATTCCCAAGCAGGCTCCACACTGTCAGCACAGAACACGATTAAGGGTTCAAACTCACAGACCGTGAGATCTTGACCTGAGCCAAAACCAAGAGTCAGAGGCTTAACTGACTGAGTCACCCAAGCATCCCAGGAGAAGGCCTTTAGATCTGAACTGCAGCAGTGGCTCTTCCTTGGGTCTCCAACCTGTTAGCCCACCCTGCATATTTGGGGCTTGTCAGCCTCCATAATCTCATGAGCCAATTCCTTAAAATCTCTCTCTCTCACACACACACACACACACACACACACACACACACACACACAAACGTGCATACACACCCTACTGAATCTGTTTCTCTGGAGTACTCTGATTAAAATACACCTGCAAAGAAAGAAAAGCCCAGATCACCATCCTATTCGTTATAAAGAAGTCCATCAGTTGACATGTCCCATATATGAACACACAGTTTCAATCCTGATAATGATTGAAACCAAGAAAACAAACATTTGAGGAAAATCTGTGAGATCAAATAACATAGATCAAAGAAGATTTCCGAAGAGACAATGGCAGTACAAGAAGAAAAGTTTTAAAAGTTAGAATTAGTATCTTCATAGCCATTAGAGAAGATAATTTTCACATTGCAGAGAAAGAAAAATAATAAAGGGGAATAGATAACAAGAGAATTTTATTAAATTAAAAATATGATAATTAGAATTTAAAAATTAAGTATGAAATATGAAGCTATTGTTGAGAAAATCTTCCAAAAAATACATCAAAAAGAAAGATGGGAAATAAAAGATCATATGAGATGATATAATAAACAGATGTTCAGATCTAACAGTTCTCAAAAATTATTCTCATGGGCACCACACCTATTCTCATGACAGCGATAAAAAATTAACTCCACTAAAATAAACAATGTGTCAAGAAGATTACATAGAAACCAAGAAAGAGAGGACCCAACATGGAATTCAAGCAAAGGGACTTCCCAGGATGTGAATGACAGGCAGAGTTAGGGAACAGATGTGTCCTTAGACTAGAAAGCAATCAGTCCAGATATGAATAGGAGAACAGAGTCCTCCCAGAGGGGGTTGTAAATTCAATTTCTTGATGAAATCAATAGATTATTTTATCAGAAATGTATTAGAATTCCATAGGATAATTTTGAAGAATTCATGACAAGTTTATAGAAAACTTACTACATATAAAAATGAACAGGGTAAGGGTGCCCGACTGGCTCAGCTGGTAGAGCATGGGACTCTTGATCTCAGGGTCATGAGTTCAAGTCCAATGTTGAGCATGGAGCCTATTTTATAAATACATACGTACATACCTACCTACCTACATACATAAAGGCACTGTAGAAGGATAAGGATACATAATAACAACATATTAGCATGCAGACAAATGAAACAACATGTTACCTAATGCAACTCAAAAGACAAATGACAGGAAGAGATTATTTACAGAATTATAAACTGCAAATGGCTAAGCACATAAAAGACCTCAGTAAGGATTAAAGAAATTGACCTTAGAAAAATTAAAAGTAAAGCAAAAGTATGACATTATTTCACACCCATCAAGTGGGTAAAAATGTAAAAGTCTGATAATACCTAGTGTTACAAAGGATACTGACCAATGGGAATAAATATATGTTGACTGTAAGAATAGAAATCTGTCCAGCCACTTTGAAGAGCATTTAGGCAATATGTATTAAGGTTGCAACAATACAGGAATGCTGATTCATAGGGGGCACATGTACCCCAATGTCTATAGCAACGCTTTCAAAAATAGCCAAATTATGGAAAGAGCTTAAATGTCCATCAACTGATGAATGGATAAAGAAGATGTGGTTTATATATAGAATGGAATACTATTTGGCAATGAGAAAGAATGAAATCATGCCATTTGTAGCAACATGGATGAAACTTGAGGGTATTATGCTGACTGAAATAAGTCTGTCAGAGAAAGACAGATATCATATGTTTTTCACTCATATGTGAAGACCATGGGGGAAGGGAAAGGGGGAAAAATAGTTACAAACAGAGAGGGAGGGAGGCAAACCATAAAAGATTCTTAAATACAGAGAATAATCTGAGGGTTGATGGGTGGGGGTGGGAGAGGGGAAAATGGGTGATGGGCATTGAGGAGGGCACCTGTTGGGATGAACACTGGGAGTTGTATGTAAGCGATGAACCACAGGAATCTATCCCAAAACCCAAGAGCACACTTGACACACTGTATGTTAGCCAATCTGGCAATAAATCATATTGAAAAAATTAAAAATAAAAAACAATAAAGTTGCAACTGTGCATAGTCGTTAAATCAGGATTTAAGTACTAAAGAGATTCACACAATTGCACATCAACACATGAGCATAAGTATTTACTACCGTCATAAAAATATGATGCGCACAAATGCATCTGGATACACACAGATTTTTCAAAGTATAAAAACCCATGTGGCATGGGGCCATGGGTGGCTCAGTCTGTTGAGCATCTGACTCATGATTTCAGCTTGGGTCATGATCAAGCCCCATGACGGACTCTGTTGAGCATGGAACCTGCTTGAGATTCTCCCTCTCCTTCTGGCCCTCCCACTGCTCACACACATTCTCTCTCTCTCAAAATAAATAAATAACAATTAAAAAAAATGTGGTGTGATAAATACTAAATTCAAGATCCAAGTTATTTGGCAAGAGAGGGGAGGGAATGAAATGGTGCTAAGGACAAGTATTGTCAAATGAATCTATGAATGCTTTGAAACACAAGTAGCCATATAGTAAGTTTTATTTTTAAGCTGGGTAGTAGCTACATGGATGCTTATGATATTCTTCTCTATAGTTGCAGGTATGGTAGAATTAGTTCTTAATTTTAAAAAATGGGTAAGTAGGTGATGAAGAAATTGAATATCTATTTCAATCCAATCTGAAAAACATGGAGATGGAAGGAAAGAGTGGGGTGAGACTGAAGGGCAAGAATGAACCCATGAAACGTTACCCAGATCAGTTAGGATACAGATGGATGGTGCAGACCACCAGGAAGAACACAATGCAGGAAGCAACAGGAAATGGCTTCCAGGTCACAAATGTTGGAATGAGCCTTGTAAGGATGAACCTTGGTTTCCTCCCAACAATGCGTGGGGTGAGTGGAGAAACTGGGGGCTGGGTTCTTCCCTGGCTTTGTCTATCAGTAAGGAATTTAGTAAGAAAGTCAACCTACCTTCCCCCATCATGGTTTCCAGGTGAGCTCTTAGCTACATTACTCCTACCACATTTGCACAGACATCTGTAGCTCCACCTTTAGAACGCATAGGATTACTCTTGATTTCTAATTATAATATTTTATTCTTAGAATTAAAATAATAAAAGTGCCTGGGTGGCTGAGTCGGTTAAGCGTCTGACTTCAACTCAGGTCATGATCTCGCGGTTTGTGGGTTTGAGCCCCGCACCGGGCTCTGTGCTGACAGCTCAGAGCCTGGAGCCTGCTTCAGATTCTGTGTCTCCCCCTCTCTCTGCCCCTCCCCTGCTCACACTCTGTGTCTCTCTGTCTCTAAATAATAAATAAACGTTTAAAAAATTTTTTAGAAAAAAGTATCCCCCCCCCCACCAAATCTATCATGGCATTTTTTTTTTCTTTCCTGTAACTCCAGACCAACATTTTTAACCTTGTTCTCTTAAAAGATCGTGGTCTCCATTCATTTTCAAACACTTCCTTTAATTCTTAGGGTATTTTTCACACCTAACAAAATCTATTTTTCCTCCTCTTTTGTTAAATATTTGTTCCAGCGTGTCTCATTCATTAACAAGAGTACAGTTTCCAGGGATGTCTAGGAAACAAATGTAAGAAATGGAGTCAGAATATGACACAACTAATAATCACACCTGAGATTGATTTCTATTCTCTAATCCACATGAAAAAGACAATCCATATGCATTTATGTTGTATTTCTATCTATCAGGTATTTCCCATTGCAAAGGTAAAATAAGAATTAGGAAAATAAGTGTCCTAACAGTTTATTTGATTCAAAAGAAAGATAAAGTCACTGGAACACCAAGTAACTTCAACAGCAACAGAAGAAATATATTTTTCAACTGAAGTATTGCTTAAGAACCAACCATTTGACTTGGGTAATGTGACAGAAAATCTTGACAGAATTTGTCCTCATCAAAGATTCATTTCAATAACTGCTCTGAGTTAATTATTTACCAGATCGATGGCATTATTTCAGTAGTTCTCCTTTAATATATTGAGGTAGCTGTGTCAAACACTAGTATGTGTATATGTCAAGCTTTTCTTAGCATTTATTCAGTATTTTCACATCTTCAAGGTTGTACACGTTGGAAATCAAGAGCAAAGAAGCAAGTCAAAGTGAGGAACCGTAAACTAATAGGGCACGTTATTTAAGAGAATGAATGAGGTTTTGAATAGAGGCTAAACTCCAGTGAAATAAATAAAAATAAGCAAAACCACAAAATGCTACATAAATACGTGATTTTTACATTCCTTTGCTTTGTTGATCATGAGGAAAGATATGAGTTTAAGATGTAATTACAATCCTTCAGACTGTATAATTCCAGTGAGATCACTTCCCTCTTCCGTCTCTATCTCTTTAAACATCTGTCCATTAGCAACATTAAGCACCTCTCTATAAAAACCGTGATTCATTAGGTAGACGAAGCACAAGTATAATTTGGATACAAAATGAGCAAAGCAATGAATCACCAAGTTAAAAAAAAAAAAAAAAGAAAGCAGAAATACTCCTTACTGCCGAATTTCATATCAACTCAACCTCCAGAGGTACTGATCCTCAAACAACTCTTAGCAGGAAGTCAGAAAGGTAGACAGATAGAGTGTTCATCCAGAACACTCAGATGACTTCCGGACTCAGCAGCCAGTCAGGTGGCCTAATACCAGCCCTGGTTAGATTCTAGGAGGTCTTATCCATTACATGAAATAGAGGATCAGAGATCTCTGGGCAGTGACAATCCTTAATAAGGGTTGTGCGTACCAGTTGTCATTTGTGTCAGAACAGAACCCACCCAGAGCCCGGTAATACAAAAAGAATGTTGAAAAAGAGGAGCAGGATCAGCAAATTATCTATCGCTATATTGTCCAATACAGCAGCTGCTAGCTACAGGTGAATGCAAATGTTTTAAAATAGGTAAATTTAAAGTTGGGGTCCCACCGTAGCACTCACCACATTGGCACACCTACTGGACGGCACAGATACGGAAACTTCCCATCATCTGGGCAGTGCTAAGCCAGAGTCCTGCTACTCCAAGTGTGGTCCATGAATCAGCAGCATTGACACCACCTGGAAGTTTCTAGAAATGGAGAAACTTGGGCCCTACTACATCTTCAGGGGATCTGTGCACATTAAAGCATAAGGAGTACTGGTCTAAAGCTCATTCCAGGAACCTCATCATTGAAAGATAAAGGAATACAAGCCAGAAAGCTGAGGCAGAATGGCTCAGTCAACTGCACAAAAATGACCTGAACCCAATTTTGTCCTGGCTTCATCGAAATAACCTTGGATGCATAACCTCTATTTATGGAGCTGAGATGCTTCTCAATTCCAAATAGGATTCTGCCTATTTTGTCGGGACTGGCGAGGTAACATACAATACACAAACAAATAACAATAACAACAATAGCATTTAGCTTTTGCTGGGCAATTAGGCATTTTCTAAATTATTCACGTAAGTGCCCTTTTAAACAGTTTTATCGATGATATAACTTAGTCTCAACAAGTATAAAAACCATGCCCAAGATCACATACCTAATAAATGGTAGAGCCAAGTTTGAAGAAAAGGAAAAAAAAAAGTTGTTTTTTGTTCTTAATCAACAGAACATTCGGAAACTTGTACAGTTATTTTAGCTTTCAAGTACTACAATCTCTAACCATCATGAATGCTGCCACAGAGATCAAATAAACCTTGAGATTCAACTAAAAGAATATGACGAAGAAAGATTTTGTGCCTGGACTCAAGACTGGAAAAGAGAAATATTTATAATTTCCTTAAAAGCTTTTAGTCTTTTGAAGAGGCTCTAATCTACATTAGCAGAGGTTCTGCCCTTGAAGTGACATTCGGTTTTTCTTCTGTGCATTTAGAAATCTGAATTTCAGTTTCTCTCCACCTTACGTAAGGAAGGCCACTTCTCTGCTTGCATTTTTAACTTTAACTCATACTGTCGTTGCCCCAGAATCAGACACCACCGTGATCTCTCATTAGCTATGAGAGCCAAATGCAAAATTCTTAGTAATACAGGGAATATTGAAGGTTCTTCTGGTGAGCGTGGAATTTGCAAGCAATCATATCAAGACAGCAGTTAAGAAAACATGGTTTTACAATTTTTACACTGGCCACCAGAGTTCAGAAGCCTGTCCACTCAGTTTATCCCTAAAGGCTACCCTTACACAGGTTGGAGCATATGCATTCTTTAAATCATCACCAGAACCACGAAAGAAGCGAACAAAGCTGGTCTTTTGCAAGTGATATTTTCATTTTCAATAAATAATGCAAGCAACTATTCTCTTAGAGGAAATGTTAAAGAAAATACAAGCCTATGGAGTAAAAAGAAAATTTAATGAAGATTAGCCATGATATTCTCATTAAGTATAAAACAATCCCATTTATATAGTTTTTTACCCTCAACTATTTATTCATGAATCTGACGTATCAAAAATTTGAACCCATGTTTCATATATTCTAAGTTGGTTTATTATGTTTTTAACATATTACAAATATGTTTAATATTTTAAATGTAAATGTATGGTTTTTTTAACTTTATTTTTATTTATTTTGAGAGAGAGATGGAGAGTGAGAAACTCAAGCAGGTTCCACGTGGTCAGCGCAGAGCCCAGTGTGGGGCTCAAACTCACAAACCATGAGATCGTGACCTGAGCCAAAATCAAGAGTCTGACACTTAACTGACTGAGCCACCCAGACACTCCGTAAAGGTATGATTTTTTAATGACAAAATGGTTTGAGAAGGGATGGTAGCACACATTTTCACAAGTGTGGTGGAAATTAAATTGCAGAAACCATGATTTGTCCATATAAGGCAACCATATTTGTTAGTAAGCTCGGAGAGGTCTCTGGGGAAATTAAGGATCTTTCGTCTAAAGAACAGAACTTTAAATAATTAGCGGACTTTAATGTGGAAAAATCTGCATATTATCCCAATGCAGATTAAATAATCCTGGAGACAAAAACCAAAAGCAATTCTAATAATACGCTTTAAAAACAAAAATTCATCTCAATAAAAGCAAGATGTTGGATTGTAGGTCACCTTCTAACCTCTTGGGGGAGCTCATTTCATTTCATCCTCAGGGAGAAAGGGCTCAAGGCAAAGTTGGAAATGCTGAAAGAAGCTTAATCAGTGTGCCAGTGGGTGGGGCTTTAGGGGTGATACCAAAAAAGGTCTGAACGTTCTTCCTTCTTGTGTTTTTTGTTCCTTTCTTCTCCTGCTCTAGTTATGATAAGGTGGCCTGCAGATTACTTTTGCCTGCAGGTGTCCTTACACTTGGAAGGTAAACCAATGGTCACAATACAAAAGCCCAATGTACTAGAAATTAGTTTAGGCAAGCTTTGCTCCTGGCCTAAAGAAAATGATGTTTATAGCCACTGTGGTTTACAAGGAAGCTGGCATGGAGGGAGTTTCCCTGGCCAACATCTTATTTGGGCCTTAAGATGAAGGCAAAAAGAATGCCCATGCAAGCTTTTACTAAGTTGCCTGGCAATATATAATACTGATAAGCAATCTTGTCAATATTCAAAAATAATAAAGAATTAGAATTTTTTTTCTTTATAAAGTCCGCTAACTTCTTCTGAAGATATAACATAGAGATTCACCAAATATCAAAATAAATTTCATAACTTACCTTGAGCAACATGTGTAGCAGCTCAGAACAATGTATTATGAGTGTTAAGCATATTACATCAATATGGCAGTTACAAATATAAAGTCATCATCATATGGTATGTTCTTCCCATTTACAAATGTTATCATTTCAATAATTTGCCTTGGCAACATGTAGAAATTTAAATACATTTGTCTCTAAAATAATCACCTGAAATCACTGATTGTTGGTTACATTATCTGAAGAGTTGATTAATTTATTAAATCATCGTATGTATGATTCATTAAACCACAGTTTTGACAGAGAAATAAATAAAGTAACTATGTGTAAAAAATTTCTTAAGCATTGCAACCATTTTCTCAGTTGTCTTTCTTCTGCATGTCTGTCAAAGTTGAGTTCCCTGTACTCTGATATGCAAAGAAGTTCCCAGACCACCCACCAGAACACATCTAAATTCTAATTAGATTAACTTGAAAGTGAAACAGGGAGGGTGATGAGAAAACAAAAGACATTTATGATAACATAGAACAATAACAGATTTTATTACTGAGTGTTTACTATGCGCCAGACATGTACATTTCATGTGCAATAACATTTAATTCTTGTAACAACTAAAGGAAGAAACTGCTATTGTGTATCACCGTCTTCAGATGAGGCAAACTCAGATCACTGACGAATGCCAGTGTTGGATTCAAATCCAAGTCTCTCAACACCAAAACAGGTACTCTCAAAAGAAGTCCCACACTGCTCTCCTGCAATCAGTAATGTGGCTGATGGTATCATTAACAAATACGGACACTTTTGAGATGGACAAACAAATGAGGCAAAATCTATGTAAATACAACCTGACGACTGCAGAAGATATTACAGTCTACACGCGGAAGGTGTTAATACAAGTTAGAGTTTTATGTGTTTTGGAAAAGGTTAATTGGATTTCTACTTCCAATTAGGATGTAGGAATACATGAAAGAATTTCACTCCCATGGTAGCAGCAAGACGAAAATAGATATGCTAACATGCATAATTTTTATAAAGCTATTGAAGGGCACTGAACACAAAGATGTCTTAATGAACTGAGTTCTGGATAGAGATGAGCCCTTCATAGGTTATCAAAGTGCCATTTCCACACCTGGGATCAAGGGCCTAGTGTGGGAATAGGTAAGTAGAAAAGTGGGCCTGTCAAAGACAAAGAGCTTGCAGAGACACTGTAAAATCAGCCAATGACAGAACACAGAAAATCAGTAACAGAAAAATTAAATATCTTCACTTGTCAATCTTCACTTCCCTTTGTAGAGTATTGCTGAGTAAAGACAACAGAGGGGAGAACGAAAAGCAGTCTTTGCGCAGATCTGCCCAGCTCCGTAATGCTTCACATTCCAGGGATCAGCAAGAGTAGAATCGAAAAGTGAATCAAGACTACCTAAAATTGCCATCTGAACCACTTCCAACCAGACCCCTGACAAGATCAAAGAGATTAGCGGGAGAGGAAAGAGAGGGTCTGAACCCAATTTGAAACACCAAGTGAATGAATGCAATCTATTAATGGTAACAGGCCAAACAACTCAACCAAACTCTTCGTGGAATCTGAAAACTCCTTCCTTTATACTACTCACCCCTCCAGAGAGAAATACTACTTGAAATCTCTAGGGGAAAAAAAAAGATACAACATGATAACAACAAAAAAATATTACAGATCTAATCTCCACTCTATTTAATGTAAAGATATGCAGAGAACAGGGAATGTTACATAATTATGAAAAAAGATAGTCAACACAGGCTGAGCAGCAGGAGATCCAGATATTGCAATCAGCAGGAAGAGGTTTAAAAGGACTATGATAAAAATGTTAAAGAATTACAAAAAACAAAACAAAACAAAAACACAAAACAAACCCAGAAAAAGAACAGATTGGGAGAAGAAAGGGAGAATTACGGAATAAAAAAGGAAACTATATAAATGAAACAAAAACTCAAACTCAAATACACCATATCTTAAATATTTATTTAAAATAAATTAAACTTAAATAAAATAAACTTTGGGGCTCCTGGGTGGCTCAGCAGGTTGAGCATCTGACTCTTGATTTTGGCTTAGGTCATGATCTCAAAGTTCGTGGGATCAAGCCCCATGTGGGGCTCTGTTCCCCTTCTCTCTCTATCCCTCCCCTTGAAAAATAAATAAGCAAACATTAAAAAATATATCTGAAAAATAAGAAACTTAAAGTAGTGCAAATCAATTTCCCTCCCCCATCCTAGGTAATAATTTTGGACATAGCTCAGACACAACAGAAGAAAGGGTTAGTGATCCTTATACAGATTGATAGAAATTATGCAAATTAAAGTAGAGGCAAAAATAAATTAAAAAAATAAAACAACAAAAAGGGACCTGTAGGAAAACATCAGATTTCTAACCTATTATAGAGTCAAAAAAGAGAAGAGAAAGAATATAACAGAAAAAAGAATTCATGAAATGAAGGCTAAAATGTCCATATTTATTTACAGCACCAATATACATGTCCAAGAGGCATAGCAAGTCTAAACTCAACCAGGGCATAAATAACCACCCTTAGACATAACAAAACCAAACTACTGACAATCCAATCCAAAATCATTTTATCACTGTTTTTTAATTTTTATTTTAAGTAGGCTCCACACCCAATGTGAGGTTTAAACTTACAATCCTTAGAATAAGTGTCACATGCTATATTGACTGAGCCAGTCAGATACCCCTAAAATAATTTTAAAATCCTGAAAGAATGATAAGAATGATAACGATAATTGACTTCTCATTAGATACAACGAAAGCTGGTAGACAACAAAACGATAATTTTAATGCACAAAAGAAGAAAAAAACAACCCTTCATTCAATTTTCAGCAAAATATCTTTTAAGTTTATTTATTTATTTTGAGAGATAGAGAGCATGAGCAGGGGAGAGGCAGAGAGAGAGGGAGAGAGAGAGAATCCCATGCAAGCTCCATGCTATCAACACAGAGCCCAACCTGTGACTCGATATCATTAACCTTGAGATCATGACCTGGGCTGAAGCCAAGAGTCAGACACTTAACCAAATGAGCCACCCAGGCACTCCAAGAAAATGAAATTTTTAAGAATAACAGAGTACCAAAATCAAAACACTTAAAAATAAATTTATTGAAAGATATGCAAGAACTCTACCACTAAACATAAAAAAATTTTTTGAGAGATATTAATGATGAGTTTTAAGAATTACTAGGTATGAATTATTGATAAAGTGAAATCAGTAGTGTTAAGATATTCACTTTCTGATTTAACTAGGGATTCAATGCTATCGAGATCAAAATCCTAGTTTGTTTGGGTTTTTTGGTAGAAATATAAGGTGCTTCTAAAAGTTATGTGAAATTGAGGGGTGCCTGGGTGGGGTCAGTCAGCTAAGCATCTGACTCTTGGTTTCAGCTCAGGTCATGATCTCAGGGTTCATGAGGTCAAGCCCCATATTGGGCTCCGTGCTGACGGTGTGCAGCCTGCTTGGGATTCTCTCTCTCTCTCCTCCAAAATAAATAAATTAGACTAGACAAAAATGAAATAATAAAACAAAACAAAACAAAACAAAATAAAATAAAAGTAAAGTAAAGTAAAGTAAAATAAAATAATAAAAAAATAAAATAAAATAAAATAAAATAAAATAAAATAAAATAAAATAAAATAAAATAAAATAAATTTCTGTGAAATTGAAAGGGATCTGGTATAGCCACAGACAATCTAGAAAAAGAAAAACAATTTTAGAGGGCTTTCAGTACTTGGTTTCAGGGTAACATACTCCATCATAAGATACACTTACTCCCTAATTATAAAGCTTACAATAGACCTACATTAATTTTGACGGCATGGTATTGACAGAAAGAGGCAAACAGATCAATGCAACAGAAAAGAGGGTCATAGGAGCCAATGCAATTCAGTGGGGACACAGAAGTCTTTGTAATAAATGGGGTTGAGCAAGTGGATCAGTGAACCCTGGCTCTACTTCATACTAGTCAAAAATTAATTCCAAAGATATCATAGACCTGAACAAAAATTCAACCATAAAGCTTCTAAAAGCACACACAGGAAATCATTTCCTCAACTTGGGGTACACATATTTCTCAGACACATCATAGAAAGTCCCAATGACAACAGAAAGAAACAACAAACTGAAACATTGCCCATAAATAGATGCCAATCAATAAAAGAAAAAGCCATCGATTGGGAGAAACTATTCATAATCCATATGTCTAACAAAAGACTAACAAAAATTACACAAAGAACTCCAACAACTTAGTAACATAGAGCCAAAACCCTAATGGAAACTGGAAGGAGACATGAGCAGACCCTTCCCAAGAGAAGATACCTCGATGGGTAATAAGTCAGAAGAAGGTGTCCAATACCATTAGGCGTCAGAGAAACTCAAATTAACTCTACAAGGACATGCTACTTCACACAAACAAGAATGGAAACAATAAAAACCAGCCAGTACCAGCTGGAATTTAGGGTATGAAGCATTGGGAACTCTCACATATTTTTGGAGGGAGTGTAAAATAGTGTAACTACTCTGGAAAACTGACAGGCAATTCTGTTTCAAGTTTAATATATACCAAGTCCTTTTAGTAGCTCCTCTTCTAGGTATAAGTCAACTGTTGCCTGATGAACACCTCCTTTAGATCCTTGCCTTTAAGTGACAATATGCTGTTTCAAGCATACTTTCAAAATATGATTGTATCATAATGATGGGTAAACTTACCAACTCATTCATCTCAATTATTCCAGTAACTGTGAACATTTTAGGGTAAGCATATCTAATAAATTTATCACAGAAGAGTCAATTAATGGAGCAGCAGTTTATAGGAATGCTTTTGAAATTATTTCTCATTTCTTAAAGTGCTCTTTAACTTCAGTGAGGGGGAAAGAAAACTGACTCATAAGGCTGGCCCTCATTCAACCTTAGTAGTATTCCATTAGCAGTGAGAATATGTGTGTGTGTCTTTCCAACAGCTTAATCACTTCATGGATCCTCTTAGAAGCCTACTTATGATCTGTTTTGTGATATTAGATATTAACACTGATTGGTGCATGTATCCCTTGTCTAACCACAGATGCAAATGAAAACTCATAGCATATAGTAGATTATAGGTGGCTGCAAATTCTTAGTTCCATCAAGAGGTGGAGTCTAGTTTCCTTCCCTTTAAATCTGGATGGACCCTATGATTCACTTGACTGATAAAAAGCGAAACTAAATAACATTGCATGATTTCCAAGGCTGCATCATATGAATCATAACATCTCCTGCTTGGTTCTTTTGGAATGACTGTTCTTGGAACTCTTCTGAGAATCCACCTGTCATGTTGTAGAATCCCATGCCACAAGGTGAGCCCTTGTGTAGACATGCCAATGAATAACTACAGCTGAGCTCCCAGCCTAGAGACAGCATCAAATTTCAGTCATATAAGGGAGCCATTCAAAATGTAGCCAGTGAGCAAGGGTTTGGCTAATTGCAACTTCATCCACCACATGAGAGATCCCAAGGGAGAACCATATGGCTAAGCTCAGCAGTGCACAAAACCAAAAGGGATAATCACTGAGGCCACTAAGTTTGGCGGTCATTTATTACATAATAGTAGATACCCACAAACCAGTGAACTCAGAAACCAATCTTTCAGTCTAATTCAGCTCTCTTTTCTGACCTCTGGATAACTGTGATAAAAACAAAATCACTTATGCAGTCCTCTTGGTGTAATTTTATATGACTGGAGATGGAGATATTCAAATGATCTTCAATTTGCTTCATTTAAATTTGGATTCTGCTTTATAAAGTAGGTCTGCATACAGGATACTTACAAATGTGTAACTATCTTATTTTTAAGAATGAAAATCCAGGGGCACCTGGGTGGCTTAGCCAGTTTCTGACTCTTGATTTCAGCCCAGGTCATTATCTCATGGTTTGTGAGATTGACCCCACATTGGGCTCTGTGCTGACAGCACAGAGCCTTCTTGGGATCTTCTCTCTCCCTCTCTCTGCCCCTCCCCTGCTCGCACTCTCTGTCTTTCTCTCTCTCAAAATAAATAAATAAAACTTAAAAAAACAAGAAAAACTAAAAATATTTCTAATTAATAATTATATATTTTTTAATTTTTTTCTTCAAAGTTTATTTATTTTGGGGACAGAGAGAGACAGAGCATGAACGGGGGAGGGGCAGAGAGAGAGGGAGACACAGAATCGGAAACAGGCTCCAGGCTCTGAGCCATCAGCCCAGAGCCTGACGCGGGGCTCGAACTCCCGGACCGCGAGATCATGACCTGGCTGAAGTCGGACGCTTAACCGACTGTGCCACCCAGGCGCCCCTAATTAATAATTATATTTAATACATAAAATTGGGAGTTCATTATAAGTTTTCTCTAACTGTGCCCTAGATATAAACAGGTACACTCTTTTCCCTAAGATCTGGACAAGATTCATTCAGACCCACATTTATTGATTAGAGAAAAGCCCAATGCCTTCCCCCAAATTTCTGTGAAGTAACTGGGCTGAAGGAGGGTAGCCCTTATATTCTCAGGGATACCTCTGATTTTAAGCTCCCATCTCTGCTGAATTTGCTCAATGTCAACACATTTTTCATCTAGTCCTTATTGTAAATTCTATAGATGGAAACCCAGTCCAATTCCTTAATCTCCTTCCAGAATTTACATAGGTGTTTCCCTGAGAATGTAAGTAAGATAGAGGCACTTATAAAAATAAGCTCAACTGTAGGTATGCATAGTCCTTAACAAAAATAAACACACACACACACACACACACACACACAACAAAACAAAACAAAACCACAGCTCTCAGTGATTCTATAAAAGTGGCATTCATTGCTTCTGCTCTCATTCCACTAGAAAGACCAAATCACAGGGTTAATCTTACTGTCACTGGGGCAGGAATGGGTTCTCCTCCCTGAGACAAGTACTGCAAATCATATAGCAATGGGGAAGGGGAAGGGTACATTCTCTCACATGTAGTGAGTCAGTCATGGCACCCTCTAGGGAAGAGCATTCAGGGAGAGGGAATAGAAGAAGCAGCATATCTTTGATGAAAAATATGCTTGATATATTTATTCAAGAGACATCAACAAGACAGGTATCTCTGTATCAAGGTGAACACGAGCAATAATGAAAGAAAATGAGATCAGAGAAGTAAGAAGTCGGGATTATGTAAGCCATAGTAAAGACTGAAAATATTATTCTACATGTTATGGAGAGCCACAGAGGGATTTGGAAAAAAATGGCATCATCTGATTTGCATATTCAAACACTCATACAGCCTTCCATGTAGAAAATTAACTCTGTCGCTCTCCAGGGGTGACCAGAAAACCAATCAGGAGGCTTTTGCAGAAAAAGGTTCAGGTGAGAAAGGAGAGAAGCATGGCCGTTTGGGACTGTGATGCAAGAGAGAAGGTAGAGAGAAGTATTTGTGTTATGGATCTATTTTAATGGAAATGCCAGGAAGTTTTTGGTGGACTAGATGCTGCATGTCAAGGAGGAATTAAGGCACCACTTACTGGAAAAATCTCAAGAACAGCAAATTTGGAGAAAGGCAGAGATTAAATGCATTAAGTTTGAAATGCCTGTTTCAAATCCAACAGGAAAGTTTCAGTCTGTGGCAAGGTATATGTGTTTGGACTCAAGAGAGATACAAAATTTGGTCATATTAGAAAATGGATTGTAAGTAACATCATGGGATTGGGTGAAAATATAGGGTCAGTATAGATAAGATGAGATGTCTAATGCCTGATCACTAGGGCACTAGAAAGTAGTCAGAAGGATGAGGAAGAATAAACAAAGGAGGGTGAAAAGGACCAACACGGCATTAAAAACAAGACAAAACAAAACAGGGAAGCGGTTGTCCTGGAGTAAAAACGTCTCAAGAAAGACAAAGACAATTTGCAGGCTTCTGAGACATCAAGTAAGATGGCAATTTAGAATTATGTATTCTATTTATAAATCTGTAACCAAGACAAAAGTGATAGGGATCTCAATGAAGATAATGAAGGAAGTAATCTAAGACTGGGAGGTGATGATTCATAAGCATAGCCAAGTCATTGTTTTTTTTCTTTTTTCCAAGTTTTATTGAAATATAAGTGGCATACAACACTGTGTAAGTTTAAGGTGTCCTGCATAATTATTTGGCTTCCATATATTCTGAAACGTGGGTGCAGGTATCTTTTCAATACAGTGTTTTGGTTTTCTTTGTATCAATTTCATTTTATCTTTCAAACAATCAATTCTCAGTTTTGTTAATAGCCAAGTCATTTTTAAAGGACATTTGTTTTATTTTTATTTTTGTTATTTTTTTTATGTTTATTTACTTTTGAGAGAGAGACAGACAAGACAGACAGAATCTGAAACTGGCTCCAGGCTCCGAGCTGTCAGCACAGAGCTCGATGCAGGGCTTGGACTCACCAACCCAGAGACCATGAGCTGAGTAGAAGTCAGACGCTTAACCGACTGAACCACCCATGTGCCCCAGGACGTTTGTTTTAAAGGGAAGAAGACACGGGATGGGTGTAGAAAGCACCAAAAGTGTTGCTTTGCTCTCCTTTTATTATAGAGATACCACGGCAGTTCTGAATCTACTCATCCGGGGGTCATTCAGGTTATTAGCATCATAGTAACCACACATACACCCACACACAGGATCAATACAACATGGTAAATCTTTATGAGCTGTGGGGCATCCACTGCCCATCTTGTCCCAACTATTTAGTCTTCCTTTTTCAGCTCTTTCATTCTGTGATTAAGCAACAAATGAGTAGTTCCCTTCCTCACACCTGTCTCATCTTGCCAATGACTCAACAAATCATACACAATTTGACAGGCTCCCTTGGCTAGACGGTAACCAAGAAACCGTAGCCATAATTATTTTCAGCCACTGAAGGCATAAAGCTTTCGGAGCTGAAACTTCCAAAGTCCTTGCTGACAGTTTCACTTACACCAGATCAAGAGCCGCTCGGTCAGCAGGCAACATGTGTCAGAAGACGGGAGGATTTACAAGACAGAAGGGCTCTCAGAAGAGAAGGCAGCACCGGAAGAAGTAGTCCATGCATGCTTGCCCTTTGGTCATTACTATTAATATTTTCTGGTCTGGCCTCTTCTGGTTCACCCATTCACCAGGTTATCAACTTTATTAATATTTCCAAAAAATCCATTTTGAACTTTGTTAATTGTGTCTATTACTTATCTGTTTTTAATTCTATTGTTTCTTCTTTTATTATTTTCTGCTGTCCACTTACTATAACTCTTACTATTATGTTTTCAAATTTCTAATAGTGGAAATTCAGATCATTGAGTAAAACAATACATACATTAAGCTATAAATTTCTTACAAAACACAGATTTTGCTGTATTCCACAAATTCCGATAAATTTTATTTTCATTACCATTCAGATTATAATCATCTGAATCATCTTCTTGTTTGTCTTTTGGGTTTCTAAGATGTTTGTTGTCTATTTTCCAATATTTGAGATTTTCCAAATATGCTATTGTTACTGATTTCTGCTTTAATTTTGTTGTGATGAGGGACCATACTTTAGCATTTGATGTACTTGTGTTTTCTCTAAAAATGTTTATAGTTTTAGCACTCACGTTTAGGGGTATTTTTAATCTATTTTGAGTTTGTTTTTGTGTATGTTGTGAGAAAGGAGTAAAACTTCACTTATTTGCATATGGATATCCAGTTTTCCCAGCATCATTTCTTAAAAACCCTGCTTTCCCAACATTGAATAGTTGGAACCCTTATCAAAAAGTAATTGACCTCAAATATGTGTTAATCTCAGTGCTACTTCATCAATATATATTTGAATATTCATAACTCACTGTCTTGATTACTAATTACTGTAGTATTTTAGTAAGTTTGTTATCAGGAAGGTTGAGTCCTCCAACATTTTCTTCTTTTTCCAAATTACTATGGCTATTCTGAGTTACTTGTATTTTTTGATGAGAGAAGTATTGAATCTGTAGACCAATTAGGGGAGTAATATCATGATAACAATATTAAGTCACCCCATCCATGAATACGGATGGTCTTCCCACTTACTTTCACCATCTTTAATTTCTTTTAATGGTTTTTTTGTAACTTTCAACACATAAGGCTTCACATATTTTGTTAAATTCATCTCTAAGTATTTTAGTTTATTTCTTGTTATTATTAATGGAATTTCTTAAGTTTATTTATTGTTTAGTAAATCTCTACAACATGAGCCTCAAACTCACAACCCCCAGGTGAAGAGTCACATGCTCTTCCGGCTGAGCCAGACAGGTGCCCCTATAACTTTTTCCTTTTTAATTACATTTTCTGATTGTTCATTGTTGATATGTAGAAACACAATTGATCTTTGGGATGTATAGATCTTGTTATCCTGCAGGCTTGCTTACCACATTTGTTAGTTCTAATACTTTGTGTGTGTGGTCCTCAGGGCTTTCCGTATAAGATGATGGCATCTACAAACAAAGCTGTGCTTTTTCCTTTCCAATATGAATGCCATTTGTTTCATTTTCTTGCCTAATTACCATGGCTAAAATTTTCAGTACAATGGTGAATGGAGGGGGCAAGAGAAGACATCCTTGTCTTGTTCCTTACGTTAGGGAAATAGCATTCAGTCTCTTATCATAGATTCAATGCTATCTTTGGCATGTAGATACCATCTATCAAGTTGAATAAGTTACCACTAATTTTGTTGAGGTTGATTCTTTTTTTAATTACAAAGTGCTGTTGAATTTGTCAACACTGATTGATTTTCAGATATTTAAACCAGGCTTCTTATTTATGGATTAAATCCCACTTCATTTGCATATATAATCGTTTTTACACATTCTTGGATTTGGTTTGGTAATAGTTTTGAGGATTTTTGCCTATGTTTTAATAAGAGGTACTGGCCTATTGTTTTCTTGAGATATCTTTGTCTAGTTTTGGTATCAGAGTAATGCTGGCTTCATAGAATGAGTCGGGCATTGTTCCTTCTACTTTCATTCTTTTGACATGGTTGTAAAGGGTTGATACTAACTCTTTCTTAAACTTATGGGAGAAATCACCATTGAAGCCATTTTATCTTGTATTTTTCTGTGTGGGATGTGTTTAATTACCATTTCAATTTCTTTTTATTATTACAAGTCTACTCTGACCTTCTATCTCTTCTTCATGCAGAGTCAGTACTTTGTTTCATCCTCAGAATTTGTCCATTTAATCCAGTTTTCTAGTTAGTTAACATATAGTTGACTATAGCATTCTCTTATAATCTTTTTTTATTTCTGTAAGGTCAATAGTATTGTCCCTTCATGCATGACTGATTTTACCAAAATGAATCTTCTCTTTTTTTTCTTGGGCAACCTAAATTTTGCTGATCTTTTCAAAGAATCAACTTTCTTTTTTGTTGATACTCCCTATTGTTTTGTTATTCTTTATATTCTTCATTTTCTCTAATAATAATTTTTCTCTTAAGGTGTTATTTTCATGGGATGATTATAGCTATGCTAGCTCTCTTTTGGTTATAATTTACATGGCATATTTTTATATCATTTTGCTTTTAATCTCTTTGTGTCTTTGAGTCTAAAATATGTCTCCTACAGGCAGAATATAGGTGAATCACATATCTTTATCCATTCTTCCAATCTCCACATTTTAACTGGAATGCTTGATCCATTCATTTTTGTAAGATTATTTTTTTAATTTTTTTAATGTTTATTTTTGAGAGAGAGAAAGAGAGAGAGCATGAGCAGGGGAGGGGCAGAGAAAGGGGGGCAGAGGATCCTGAATGGGCTCTGTACCGACAGCAGCTAGTCCAATGTGGGGCTCAAACTCACAAACCGTGAGATCATAACCTGAGCCAAAGTCTAATGCTCAACCAACTGAGCTTCCAGGTGCTCTGATGAGCCATTCATTTTTAATGTAATTACTGATAAGGTAGAATGCATTATCTGCCATCTTTCTGTTTGTTTACTACTTTCATTACTGACTTATTTTGTGTTAGCTAAATATTTTTTGTTGTTATTGTTTATGTATTTTTTTGGTAATCTGTACACCCAGTGTGGGTTTTGAACTCACAACACAGTGATCAAGAGTCACAGGCTCTTTAGAGTGAGCCAGCCAGGTGTCCCTCTAGTATACCGTTGTAAATCTCTGTTGTCTCTTTTACTGACTATTTTTGAGTTATGTTTTTAGTAGTTTACTTGGGAATTATAATTAAAACCTTAACAAAATCCATTTCATTTTAGCACCAAGTTAATTTTAATAACATAAAAAGACTTGCTCCAATATAGCTCTGTTCCCTCCTCATCCTTGGAGCTATTATTTTCATATACATTACCTGTTTATGCATTATAAGCCCTTTGTCTTTTAAATCAGGTAGAAGATAAGTGTTACAATAAAAAATACATTGGTATTGTATTTTATATTTATCCACATAGTTATCTTTATTTGTGTTCTTTATTTCTCTGTGGAGATTTGAGTTACCGTTGAGTGTTCTCTCATTTCAGACCAAAAAATTCCCTTTAGTAATTTTTGTTAAGCTGATCTCCTGGCAACAGATTCTCTCAGTTTTTGTTTATTTGGGAATGTCTTAAGTTTCCCTCATTTTTGAAGGAGAGATTTTTTTAGATGCAGGATTCTTGTTGGGAGCCTTTTTTTTCCTAGTCCTTTAAAATTTTTTTTTTTTATTACGTTTCTTTATTTTTGAGAGGCAGAGAGAGAGCACAAGTGGGGAGGGGCAGAGAGAGAAGGAGACAGAATCCAAAGCAGGCTCCAGGCTCTAAGCTGTCAGCCCAGAGCCCGATGCAGGGCTCGAACCCATGAACTGTGAGATCATGACCTGAGCCGAAGTTGGACATTTAACTGACTGAGCCACGCAGCTGTCCCTCCAATTCTTTAAATGTATCATTCCACTGCCTTCTGACCTCCATGTTTCTGATTAGAAGTCATCAGTTAATCATGTCAAGGACACCTACCTACAACATGAGTTGTCTTACCATTGCTAAAGTCAAGATTCTCTGTTTTTTTGTTTTCTTTTGTTTTTTGGTCTTTCAATAATTTCATAATGATGTATCAAACTGCGGACTTCTTTAAGTTTATCCTATTAGGAGTTTGCTGAATTTCTTGGATGCTGGTTTACGTTATCATGAATCTGGCAAGTTTTCAGCCATTATTCTTTAAATATTCTTCCCTCTTTTTTCTTTCTCCTTTCCTTCTGGGACTCACATGATGTATATATTGGGATGCTTGATGGTGATGGCAATTCCTTTATCTTTGTTGACATTTTCTATTTAATAGGGGTATCATTCACATGTTTTCCTTTAATTTTTGAGATACGGTTTCCTTTGTTTTTAAGATTTTTTAATAGCTTACTTGAAGTCTGTTTGGTAAGTCCAGCCTCACTGTACCTCAGGAGCAGTTTCTATTAGCTGTTTTTTTTACCTGTATGTAGCCACAGTTTTCTTTATCTTTGTATTTCACATAAATTTGTGTGTGTGAAATTGGATTTTTAAAATAATATACAACTCTTGAAATAATATTCTTCCCCACCCCCCATTGTTGTTGCTACAGTTTGTTATGGTTTTTGTTGTCACTGTTTGCTTGTCTTTTTTAAGTCTCTTACTACCTATGTGTTGGGTCAGTCGATCACATTTGTATAATGTTTTATTTTACTTATGTTCTCTGAAATTGTATTATTTATCTAAAGTAGGGCTTGTGTTCTTTCATGGAGATATCCTAAGTCTGGTGTTTGAAAGATCTCTCAGCCTAGTTTTGTGTTTCTTTCTATCACGGGCACCAAAGCTGTCACAGATATTAAAGAACTTACACTCACTTTTGATTTTAGAGAATCCTGATACATGGTTTGCTGAAATTTACTCTAAATCTACAAAAAACACATGATTCTATTGTTCACAAGATCCTTTTTTTTTTCTTTTTATGCTCAATACCTAAGCAACTTGTTAATTCCCTGGACTATTAAATGGTTTCGTTTTACTGAGGGTGCAGCATCCAGAGGGTCTCACATTAAAACAAGGGTCACAGGTAAATTCAGAACTAACGAGTATACAAGGCTTCGTCTTTCTTCCTGGCTCCTGGTCAGATTATCTCTACCTGTCCCTCAGGCCCCCATAACTGCATCAGTTCATCTACTATTGTTCTAGCTTTCTATCTGTCTTCCCATCTCTGTCACCTGGAAACTTCCTGCCCTTATTTTCTGTGTGGTTATAATTTACCCAGTGCTCCTAGGTATTTTTAAGTAGGAGTTTTAGCTGAGTCTACAAATTTGAAAATACCGTACATTTTCTCAATCATTTTTAAGTTAATTATTGCTGCTATGTGGGGAATAGATCAGAACAGGGTAAAAATGAATTTGGAGAGATAAATATTATTCCTCAATATGAATGAATGGTAAAGTAATTTCTCAGAGTTGTATCTTTTTATGCTATGTTACATTCAAGGCAATAAACTTATTATTTTCCAAGTCCACTGGCACTTAATAAAAAAAAAGGTAAAGGCATATATTCCAGGCTTTAGCCAAATTTCATAACAGCCAATTTAATCACATCTTACCTGTTCTTTTTATTTCCTGGACTTGAAATAATGCACGGCTTTGCTGGCAACACGACAGATGACTGGGTTGACAGGAGAGGTTGCATCCATTATTAAACTAACTTCCTTCAGTAATCAACTTCTTAAAACACTCCTGAGAGGATAAAAATGGTAAAAGTTGACATGTATTCCAATAAAAAAAAAATACAAACATAAGAGGCACTTTTTAAAAAATTGCCACCTTGGACAAAACAATTTAATAGATTTGTTAGAGAGGGTGCTGTCCTCGTGTTTCTGGGCTGCTGGTAAACATCAAAGATATTATTTCTGAAAGCCTTTTTATCTTCTCTCCATGTCTTCCATTTCAAAGAACCATGTGCTTCATTCTCACATTGCTGCACTATCTTTTCCTAGCAGGGAAAATCCCTCAGAGACAATATGGGCTCCACCTCCTTGAGATAGTTAGATAATGTATATTTTTTATTTTTGTAGCATGGAGGGAAAGTTTGGATAAATTCAAATGCATAGAGGTGACAAGCTCTTCATATATTATCCAAAGCAGAGAGTCACAAGTAAGTGATAATGAGGTTGCATGGGCATTCAGCATAGTAATTCCAGGTCAAAGGAAAACATCCATTAAAGCAACGACACATGTACCATTGAGATTTTTGACATAGCAGTGATTTTTTTTTTTTTTTTTTTTGAGAGAGAGAGGACAGGAGCAAAGCAGAGAGGCAGAAGGATAGAGAGAATTTTAAGCAGGCTTCACACTCAGCACGGAGCCCCACGTGGGGCTTGATCCTACACCCCTGGGATCATGACTTGAGCCAAAATCGAGAGTCAAATGTTAAACCAACTGAGCCACTCAGGCACCCAACAATGATTTTCTCTCAGTCCTTGGCAATATGGCTGACAACTCAAAATAATCATGCATAACAAAGAGGTAATGTATCTCCTGCAGATAACAGAACAAAACTCACCAGGTAAATATGAAATTGAGCCCTGGTTATCTTATCTTAGGTATGAGGGTTATGGATTTATATATAAATTCAGTAAAAAAGGGGGCACCTGGCTGACTTAGTTGGTGGAATATGCAGCTCTTGATCTCAGCGTCATGAGTGGAGCCCCATGTTGGATGTGGAGATCACTTTTTTAAAAAAATTCTTAAAATAAATAGATAGATAGATAGATTGATAAATTCAGTAATAAACAATTAATTTCGCAGTAATTACTATTAGTTCCTCAAAGAATAATGAAGGTGAGAGTGTTCCGTAACCACAATATTTAATAGCTAGTAGTAGTAGTAAAAATACATTAATATGCTATATCTGGGCAATATTCTGCCCAAATTTATGGAGCCAATAATACTCTGGATAGACAGAGAAAAAGAGCATTCCTTGATTATTAAGTCAGTGGCTGAGCCTCAGGTTGGTTTCATTTGAAGTCCTGCTATAGACTGAATGTTTACATCCTCTCAAAATCCATAAACCCTAACCCCAATGCGATGGTATTCGGAGGTGATGAAGTCATGAATGTGAGACCCTCATGGCTGGTATTAGTGCCCTATCAGAGATGTCCCACCAAGCTTTCCTACACCCTTCCACCACGTGAGGACATATTCAGTGACTTTGAATACCCTAATGAAAATATCCGAATATTAAAATAGGAGAAAAGTTCTGAAATTTTGTCAAGATGGCACTGCGAAATCTAGTACTGAACAAGAAATAGGGTTCCATATGGGACAGGTGGGAAGCAATGATTAGAACAAACAAAGCCTTTTCTTGTTCATATTCATTGTATGGAGATGCCTGAATAAATGATTAAAAATTAAACAGGTTCTCATGCTAGAGTGTGACAGAGGGGGACTTAGGAATTTTCTAGGTCAATGTGCAACCCTAAGAAGGGAGAGAGTTCATGTTTTGGTTTTAGTTGTTATCAAGAAACAAGGAGTTTTATTTCATTTTATTACCTTACTGGATATTACTACAAGCAAAATAAGCTTCAGTTTGTTGTAAAGGTGTCACTTAATTTACTGATGCTCTCCTATTTCATCAACCAAGGATATATTTCATAATCATTTCTCCATTTCCTTTCCAAAATATTTGGTATGACTATAATACAATGAAGGAAAAAAAAAGAAAGAAAAGGAATTCTCAGATGATTTATGGAATGAATCTCAGTATTTTACTTTTATTCTTTATTCTTTTTTTCACCTTGGCTGTAAGTACTGATTTTAATGGAATTTTTTGGCTTATGAATCATAGGAAAGACTTAGCTAAAAGGATTCTATATTTTATTATAAAATATTCAAAAGCCAGTTAAAAGCCAGAGTTGGTCACTTATTTATTTATTGCCTGAAGAAACATTTATTCACAAATTTCTACATATACTCGATTAGACCCTGTGACCTTCAGTGAATGAGAAGATGCTGTGTAACAAATTATCACAAATTTAGCAGCTTAAACAGCACAAACTTATCACTTCACAGTTTCTGTGGGCCCCGACGGTGGGTGCCAGTCAGCCGGTGCCCCTGCTCAGGAGCCCACCGGTCTGAAATCAACATGTCGGTGGGGGCTGGGTTCCCCTCAGGGGCCCCTGGTTGTCAGAATTCAGGTCCTTGGGATTGTAGGACCATGTTTTCCATTTTCTTGCTGGCTGCTAGCTGGGGCCACTCTTTTTCCTAGAAGCCACCCTGAGGTCCTAATTCCTACGGCCCCTCCTCTCCCATGAGAATTCTTTTTTTTCAAGACATCACATGTGAATGCTTATACTGGTTAACTTATTACCCCCAAAACAACACTAGGAATTGCTACTATCCCCATTTTGCAGATAAGGAAACTGAAGCACAGCAAGGTTACGTGTCTAGTCTAAGGTCACATGACCAGCCAGGTTTCAGAATTGACATTCGTATACAGATTGTCTGATAGTCTGACTCCCAAGTTTTTGTTTTTAAAAAGAGCACTCTAACTTATTTAGGTTCCTTAAATTTTAGGGTAATATTTAATATTTTATAAGTTTTATAAGGTTCAATAAAGATGAATTTATTCATCACATTCTGTATTTATTTCCTTCTTTAAAATTCTAGGTCATGTCTTTGCCCAGATTTCTATTTTTTTTTTTATGTTTATTTATTTATTTTGAGAGGTGGGAGGACAGGGCAAAGAGAGAGGGTGAGAGTCCCATGCAAGCTCAGCACTGAGCCTGATGCAGGGCTTGATCTCACAAACCATGAGATCATGACCTGAGTCAAAATCAAGAGTTGGGCATTCAACCCATCGAACTACCTAGGCACCCCTGCCCAGATTTCTATTGTTATTTAGAACAGAGGAAATTAGAAAATATGTTCCTATTGGGTTATATCTCTTTTCAGTTTGTTTAAGCTATTTTTTTTTTTTTTTGCAATACAGCCATTGTAATCTTATTTATCAGTCTTTCTATTTGAGTATCTGGGTGTGGTTTATGGTTTATAGTTATAGTTCCATTTTTAGAATAATTTCTAATTTGGGGCGCCTGGGTGTCTCAGTCTGTTAAGCATCTGACTTCACCTCAGGTTATGATCTCACAGCTCGTGAGTTCAAGCCCCGTGTCGGGCTCTGTGCTGACAGCTCAGAGCCTGGAGCCTGTTTCGAATTCTGTGTCTCCCTCTCTCTCTGCTCCTCCCCTGCTCATTCTCTGTCTCTGTCTCTCCTTCAAAAATAAATTTAAAAACATTAAAAAAATTTAGAATAATTTCTAATTTGGTTATAAGTAGGCATTAAAATACATATTTGTGCATTTTAATTTCTATTAATGTTATTATAAAGAAGTATTTTAAAATATGCTATAAAATGATATTATGGCCAAAATTGATACCAATAAAACGAAAAAGATAATTTTGTACAAAATTAGTAATATTTCAATACCAAATTCAATATTAATCTAATCTAATTTCATTTAACCATGTAAGGTATATTATTTAGGAAAAAAGTTTGGAAGAAAATCCACAAATATCATCACAGTTTCTCAGAGTGATGAAGTTATGGGCTTTTTATTCTCTCCTCTTTTTCCCCACAAACTCTCTAACATTTTAAAATTCTTTTCACTTTTCAATGAATTTTGCATTATAATGTGGGTACAGAGAAAAGAGGTTACGATTTTCCTTCGCTTGTAGTAAATGTCAAGACATATATGTACCTACTCTCTACTACAGGAGTCTGGGATACCTAGCTAGCTCTTTCTTGAAATGTCTGCAAATAGAAATAGTGTTGTAAGATGTCCCTGTTATTTTTCTCTATGCCCTGAACTAAGTAGTCTGGTTATAGCTATTTTCAAAAATAAAATGTTATTTCCCAAGAAGGAAAACGTAACGAATTGAGAAACTGTAAATAAGGTGAAGTCATAGCTCCTGGCCGATTAAAGGATACAACGGATCCAGAGTTCAAGGTGAGACCCATGTAGATGTGGTGGGTAGGGATAGCACCTAACCTTGATTTGTGCTGGCCTATTGACAAGCACAAGCACACAGGCAACTTAAAGCAATGATAGTTAAACAGTGCGACCGCACAGCATCACCGAGTGCCATATCTTGTTAAGCAAGACCCTATTTAAACATGTGATAGCTACACAGGTAGTGAGCATATCACAACACACAGAGTTGTGGAGTCACTGTGTTGTACACCTGAAACTAAAGTAATGTTGTGTGTCAACTATACTTCAAAAAAAAAAAGATGGTATCTGTTGTAATCTCAAAAGCTGTGACTCTATTGAAAGTGAGGATTCTTATTCCCTTTTTTTCCTTGTGGGCTCTTGTCCCTAAAGAATGTTCTTAAAAATACAAAGCATTAGGTAACTATTAGGTAAAGCCATTTTAAATATTTTGCAAATATTAAATATATATGCAAATATGTACATGGATATAATTTTATGAAGTACACACACAAGTATAGTCCCTGTCTTTTTCCTTAGCTTCCTTTATTTTATTACTCCATTTTCGTATGTCCAAGTGACTCTCTCCCCATCTGTGAAACTCTTGTGTGGTGTGTGTGTGTGTATTCTAAATATTTGGGTGTTTTTTTTCTTATGTAGCCTTATTAATTTCCCTATGGAGCACTGGCTTTTAATATTAAATAGATTACCTATATCTGTGCTAAGATAAGAATAATCAGAAAATGTAATGAAATAACACAAAGCAAATGGTAGTGAAATCACTATGGTTTTATTTTTCCATTTATTTTTTTTTACATCCAACCAGACAGTTAAGAGTAAAACTTCTTTCACAACCAATATGAATTTCCTCTACACTGGAAAGAACAAAAAGACTTTGGATTTACCTGTTTTACAAGAAAAATTCTTGGAATATAGTAACCAAATCTCCTGGCTTTAAACTAATACCATGTCAACATGGTAACAAGTGTTCTAAGAGAGCAAAGTAGCAATTGCCTATTTGGCCAACATAGTGAAAAACGTTACAGATTTCAAATTCCCCACATACGTTTTCCTTCATTAGAATTTAGCTACTTTGGGTCTTAAGTCCCCTGGTATTGTGTGCCTGACTCATTTAAGTCACCCTGACATCTGCTCAGAATTAGTCACCATGCCCAGTAGGTCTAACAGGATTCACTCAGGTGGAAAGCAGGCAGCCCTCTTAGACAGAATAATAGAGTGAAAGCCTACTTTCTTCTCCTGTCCAACCTACAGGGCAGTAGCAGGATATGCTATTTCCAAAGGCTATGGAAATGTACAAGCCTTCCAGTTAGAGAAGTAAAACTACAGTTTCTCATGGGGAAACGAGATCTTGAAACCATACTCCATGACAAACATTTTTAACAATTTTTTTCTCTCAACCCAATTCACTGAAAATAATGAGATATGAAAAAAACATCAGATATAAGCAGAAACCAATTAACAGGCAGTCTCCACAGCATCTAGGCCACCCTAATTAAAACAACCTTGCAGAGTGGTTAAATGAATCACAAATCATTCACCAGTTTGAAAACGTTACTGTGATAAAGGTACTCTATTCCAATAGGTACTATTAGATGCTTTGGCTTAAGAGTTTCCCTTGCCTACAATGATTATCTCTTTTGGTAGTCAGTCAACATTACTGACTCTTTTAAAAGTTTGTTTATTTATTTTGAGAGAAAGAGAGAGAGCACAAGCAGGGGGGGAGAGGCAGAGAGAGAGAGGGAGAGAGAGAATCCCAACATCGACATGGGGCTCGACCCCACGAATCATGAGGTCACGACCCGAGCCAAAATCAAGAGTCAGACACTTAACCAACTGAGCCACCCAGACGCCCTTCGACATTATTGACCTTTAGTCTGAGTGACCACCATCAGCCTCCGCTCCTCCATTCTCGCCCTTTTATTTCATATTGGTGTTAACCAGCACCTGTGCTGGATGCCCACCTATGTTGCCCTGTGCACGTGGTGCTTTATTAATCCTCTCCCAAGCTCCCTTGGCTATTCTTGCAGATTGTTATGGCTACTGAGGCCTCCTAACTTCCCTTGCTCACATTTGACCTCAACAGGCATCGGTCTTTGAACAAATATTGACCAGGCTGAATGACAGGGGATGCTCTTGGCACTGAGGGTCATCAGCAGGAAGACAGACATAAACCATCACTACAGAGCTGACTTTCAGAAACTAGTTATCCACTCCTGGATGTATCAATGCTTCTTAAAGCGGCTTCCTCGGACCATGACTGTCAGAATCAGTCGGTCTGCTTACTAAAAGTTTTGATCCCTGGGTCCCAACCAAGACATATTGTACATCAGAATCCAGACAAAGAAGAAAGTATGCATTTAAAACTAAGCACTCTTCTTCACTTTATAATTATTATGCACAATAAAGCAAAGAAATTATTGGTATGTATAAGTGTAGTGGGGAGAGAAAAGGGTACATTTGGTGAATGAGGGGTACATTTGATGAAGCTCGAGTCTCCAGATATGCCTCACAGTATTACCAGCAACTTCGTTCAGGTTTGGATGGGATTCAACCAGTTTCCCGACTTTGAGAATAGGGGCTAGCAAGAATCAGTATGTTCTAAGGGCCTTTGTCAGGTAGGCTGAGGTTTGGAGAAGTTCCCAAAGAAGTTGAGTGAAAACCAAGGCGGAAACAAATTTGTCCCAGAGTTAAAATAAGTTAGAAAACTCAGTGGATATTTTTGTTCTGTAAATATCAGCCCTGATCATTGAACACTATACATAAGCCTAATTTCAAGGTCCATTTATTGCTAAAGTAAAGCTCTTTGTGTACTTCCTACCTTTTTACGATTGTTTCAAGAAATGGGCTGGAGTGAGACAAAAGGTTCTGGGCCTTCGCTGATCTGAGGAAGACAAGTGTTGAGAAATTTGTCAGAGTTAATGGGGAAGGATTCATGGCAGCATCCAGGTTTAGCTAGAGAGAGAAAAACAGAGACAGAGAGGAAGAGAGAGAAAGAGAGAGGGAGTTTTCTCCTAAAAACATGTCCTTATTAAACACTCCAAGAATGGCAGTAGTTCAGCACTGATCAGAGGAAGTATTAATACTGGGAAACATGCAGTGTTGGAAAAATTATTTTGTCCTTGAGACAATTTCCACTGGCTTTGAGAATTTGCAGCTAAGGTGATTTACCAACTTCAGGCAAGAAGCAGGCAAGACTCAACAAACAACAGATATACATAAGAGAATAGTCATTAAGGAGTGCCTACTATAAGGCAGGCACTTAACATAAGAGAATTTCGCACACTTAAACACCCCTGCAAGGGAAATAGTATTGTTCTCTTTTTACAGTAGAGGAAATCGAGGTTCAAAGAATTTAAATGGCTTTCGCAAGATACCACAAGTGATCCTACTAGAGTTGGGATAAAAGTAGATTTGTCTATGGGGCACCTGGATGGCTCAGTTGGTTAAGCGTCCGACTTTGGCTCAGGTCATGATCTTGCAGTCCGTGAATTCTAGCCCCACGTCGGGCTCTGTGCTGACAGCTCAGAGCCTGGAGCCTGCTTCGGATTCTGTGTCTCCCTCTCTCTCTGCCCATCCCCCACTCTCAAAAATAAATAAATATTTTTTAAAAATGTTTTAAGTAGATTTGTCTACTTGAGAAGATATTCCTTCCTACTATAATACACTTGGCTAACTTAAAAACAATTTATTAAAAAAGAAACCTTGGCTCTTGACAAGACGGTAAAGTGACATTGGCTCCTATTACTGGACAAACCCAGAAGAAGCCACATAAATAAAAGGAATATATATAGTTCTGACAAGCCAAAGAAAAATCAACCAACTAACCAATGAACAACCCATCAGAACCCTTGATAATGATATCAGTTATGGTCTAGTGTGGAGACAAAAATGGTGGCTCTGAGCAGAGGAAGGCCTGATGCCAAACTTAGGATACAGGCTAGGTGACAAGGTTTGATCTGTGTTCTTCATTCTCTGCTGCATTATCCGGGGGGGGGGGGGGGGATCATGGATGCACATCACTAGATGTGGGTGCTCCAGAAAGAAAAGAGTTCAGGAGAAATCCAAGTGTTTGGTCTGAGCAGCTGGAAATATGGGGTTCTGATTTACTGAGCTGAGGAAACACAGAGTAGAAGAAAGGGTAGGAAGGAAAATATAATGTTCCAGTTTTGGGTTTTTTTTAATTAACTTTAAGGTATTACATCACCTGGATACCTATAGTACTATATTATCCAGAAAATAATTTTAATATCAGGCAATAGTAGTATTTAAAAAAATGACACAGTATAAGGAAGAACATATCTATGGTGGCAAAAGGCATAATGGAAACATGATTATACATATTTATATATTTATATATATGTATATTCAGATATTTACATACTTTATGTTCAATATATTAATCCTATATTTTTAATTCTATAATTATATATATTTATATACCTTTATATTCTACATTTTAATGCTATATTTTTAATTCTATACTTTTATATATATGTGTATATATATATGTACTTTTATATTCTATATTTTTAATGCTTTGACATCTGGGACCTTGCTGACATTGGACAGACTGCCCCTCCCAGTGTCAGCCAATTCCTAGACATATTAAATGAATGGACTCACACACCAGCACTGCCCCTCCTCCCCAGTGCATCTTTCATATGCAAATCAAACAATACCCCAACCAGCTCCTTTATCAGGCTTTCACATTCCCAGCCAAGAGTCCCCTGCAGTAATCACCACGGGGCCAGGTACCAGACCACCAGGGAAGACCCTTATGCCCCAGAGCCTACTGAAGTTCTTCAATTTAGCCAATCCCAAACGGGTTTACTCTGCGTGAACTCACTCTTTCCATAGAAAGCACATAAAAGGTCCGGCCCACATTTTCGTCTCCCTCTTTCTGCCTGCTGACTGACTCTCAGGCCTCCCTGTGTGCCTGCCCCCACAGAATGGCCTGCCCCCTTCTTGTACAATCTGTGAGCATAACAATCATTTCAATGGTGGTCATTTCCTGATCTATTGACCTTTCCATACCTCAATAACAATAAAGCCTATATTTTATAACATATGTGTGCAAAATATAATAATTTCAGGTAAACACAGCACCAACTGGCAGACTATGGAGGCACACTCTCAGAAACTGACAGAACAGAAAAATAGGCAGAGAACTTCACAACAGTTGTGTGTTTTTCTACTACACCTGGAACACTCACCGATTTTACTATGAACCAGTTCTCAAAAAACAGTCTCAAGTCTCAATAAAATGCAAAGAATCAACATAATGTAGTCTTTTTTCCCTAGCCACAATACAATAAAATTAAAAATCAATTACCAGGGGCACTTGGGTGCCTCAGTTGGTTAACTGTTTGACTCTTGATTTCGGCTCAGGTCATAATTTTACAGTTCCTGAGATTGAACCCCAGGTAGAATTCTACACTGAGAGTGTGGAGCCTGGCTGGGATTCTCTCTCTCTCTCTCTCTCTCTCTCTCTATCTCTATCTCTCTCTCTCTGCCCCTCCTTTGCTCTTTTTCTCTCTCAAAATAAATAAATAAATAAAAATGTTTAGAAAATAAATCAATTACCAAAGAATACCTCAAAATGAAATTGCTTTATGAATTCATAACATATTGCTAATTAATTTTGTTAAAGACAGTCACATAAAGGGAAGTGTACATAAAAGTAATTGTCACTGAAAACACTATACACTGATATTTGTGAGATGGTTCTAAAGTAATATTTACGTCTTGATATATAGCTCTAAATGTACTTATCAGAAAACAAGAAATATTTAAAATATAGAACTGAGCACTCAAATTAAGAACCTGGATAAAAGAAATGTAGCAACTCCTTTAATAATAAGATGAAAGAAAAATAATCATAAGATCAAAACATACATATCAGACAACCAAAAAGTGGATACAATAACAACATGTTAGAATTCTGATTCACTGAAAAGATCAACATGATGGTGAAACCTCTAGCAATATAGAAAACAAACAAAAAAAATAAATTGCATACAAACAAAATACATACAAGAAGAAAAGGATAATTTTAGATTCAGGGAGGTTAATGGAACAAGAAATAGTATTGATCAGATATATACTCAATAGCCTAAACCAAGTTGATGGATTTCTGAAAAATTTACAAAACAACAAAGTTGGTGAGAAAAGAAATAAAAATCCTAAAGGAACAAATATCCTTGAAAGTTGAGCAATAAGAGTAATAAACAATAATTTCCATTCTTTCCTGAAATACCCCTGACCAGATGAATTATGCCAAAATTTCAAGGAATGGAGACAGACAAATCTGCTTAATCTATTTTCTAAGACTTACGTAAACTTGATGTGAAAACCACAATAAGAAGACTGCAGGAAGTAAACTATCAGTTCATTGCACTTAGAATTATAGTTTAAAAATATTAAATATGTTTAAAAAGTTATCCATGACACTCAAGAGCTTTTAACCAAAATATGTATTGAATTTTATCTGTATTTTATATGCATTGAACAAAATACATGGTGTTCTCTTTTGTCTGCTCATGTGACAAATTACATTTGCAAATTGCTTTAACTGCTGGGCTCTGTATTTACCAGAAAATGTCTGCAAAGATCCAAAAGGAGACATGTACTTAAACTTCATGACTCTATTTTTTGCATGTAGATTAGTGATGGTTTGGTAGCAACACAAGTGTCCATAAGTGGAAACACTGAAAAATAAAATATGGTGGATGCAGTCAAGGGGAAACTGTCCAGTAGAATGAACGATTGAATGTGATGAATGCACAGCATCATGGGTAGAACTCCATGCATAGCAATGAGTAATAGAAGTAGAAAACAGAATGAAATACATAGCGTAATTTAATATATGTTAAAATATATACATATAGAAATGATACATCATTATTAAAGGATGTATGTATATCTAACATAATATGTGTATTAAGGACATTAGCATGCTATTACATAGCACAACACTATACATTATAGTAGTGTAGTGTAACATAGCATAATGGGAGGAAGGGTGAAAGGTGGTCCTAGTGAAAACAGACAAAACAAAGTAAGCCAGGGAAAAATAAAATGGCAAACCAACATCTTTGCACAAACTAATGAAACTGTGTGCTTTGAATTGAGGAGTACACAAATTCAAATCTATGCACTTGAGGAACACCAAACTTTTAAACTAAACAGTGAAACAGGAAGATTTCTCATGTCAAACTGTATTCTATTTCCCTTCTTCCTATACATGAGACTTTCCAAAGACCTCTAAAGATATATTGTATCCTTAAATGTCTCTTTGTTCAATTTCTACATTATGCTTTTATGGAAACTTGAAGTCAAATTCTAAATGTAAATTTGGGTCAACCACTGTGATGGCGAGTTTCGTGTGCCAATTTGGCTACAGCTTAGTACCCAGTAATTCAAACACTAATCTAGATATTGCCGTGAGGGTGTTTTGTCGATGTGGTTAACACCTATAGTCAGTTGACTTTAACTAGATTACCCTCAATAATGTGGGTGAGCCTCACCCAATCATCTGAAAGTCCTTAAGAGCATAACTGAAGGTTTTCCTGAGAAAGAAGAAATCCCACCTCTCAAAAGCATCCCCTGATGCTGCTGGAGGGTTTCCAGCCTGTTGTTCTGACCTCCTGATATCAGATTTACCCAGCCAGACTCCACAAGTACATTCACCAATTCCTTGAAAAAAATGTGTACGTGTGTGTGTGTGTGTGTGTGTGTGCAGGCATGTGCATATATAATTCCATTTCTCTAACGGAACCCTAACTGATACAACCCCCAATTCTTGAACGTCAAAAACAAAAATCAAAATTATGAACAAAATGATCAGTACTTTTAAAACCAATAGTGAATTTGGTTTAAAGTAGGACAAGGGTACCCACCCGGCTGGCTCAGTTGGTGGAGCATGTGACTCTTGATCTCAGGGTCATGAGGTCAAGCCCCACATGGGCATGGAGCCTACTTTAAAAAAATAATAATAAAGTAGGACAGATCGCAAGAAAATAAAGAGTATCTTGGTCTGTTTTACTCTATTATGAATCCACTGTTTTGAATTTCTGACATTACTATAGAAAGGTGGCTTTATGTATGAGTCTATATTAAGAGAGCTACCTCATTTTATAAATATTCTCTCAATTCACATCTGTGCGGGTTAGTTTATGGGCACATATCTTCATAGATGCAAGTATACAGAGAGGGGAAGATAATTTTAGGTAGATACTTGATAAACTCATGTGGGAACAATAACATCATTAACAAAACTTCTCAATCATTTTTACTCAGTTATGAACTGCTAACCCTCACATGAAGCACTTAGTAGACTTTTAGTAACCATAAATGATTCACTTGTTCAGATGTACTGAAAACCTTAGTTTTTTTCTCTGTGATTTCAAAACACTCAACTACCTCAACCAAACAACCCCCTCTCTACTGCCCCTTGGGGAGCTTAAAACAACCTGTCAATGGTTTATTCTCTTGAAATGTCAGTTTTGCTGTTTGAATATTCAAGCCACAGTGGAGGATGTCAGAAGAAAGAAAAGCAGCCGCTAACCTTGTTTAAAAAAAAAAGGCAGGTAATTGATCTTAGACTAATGTCAAACCTGGCTGTGCACATTTCAAAAAGGAATTTCTCGTCATGGTTCTTTTCTGCATCTTTCCCCTCTCCCGCCTATGGCTTAACTTGTGTGTCTGAATTCAGCAAGTGTGGCTGGGCAGGACTCCATCTCCTGGGCCTTCGGTGTCTTTTGCATCACCTTGACCCTGGCCTTGGAGGACAGACCACCTGCTTCCCTCAGCACATTCATCTCTCCACAAGCTCTGCCTCTGTTCTTTCAAGTGAAAAGGCACCAAGTCTAGCCCGCTTTCCTCAGAGGCCATGCATTCTGCTTCAGCTGCCTGAACCTTCAATTATTCTCTTTGACAGAGAACCAAATGTGTTTGCCCTAAATATTACACCTTCCAAAACAAAATGTTTTGAAGGTAACATTTATTCTTCAATACACATGTTTATCATCTCTTCCTTTAAACGGGTCTTGAAATTTGGGTAAAGGGAAAGCTAAGCATTGACAACAATTACAAGACTTTTTCTTCCCCAGATGGTGTTGTCTCTGAGAAGGAAACATTAAAGGCTCTTATTAGCTTTGTAGCCTTGAACAATTTAACGCTGAGCATCATCAATGAAATGCAAATGATATCTATTTTGCTCAATAATTTAACAATTATGTGCATAACGTGCCTGGTACATGGTATTCCATAAATGGTAGCTATTACTATCATTAGCTTTCCCTCCAGCAGGGAATAAAGGACACCACCACACTTGATCTTCTCTTCCCTGTGATCTATGACTAGGGTCTCAGGATGGTCAGAGGAGCCTCAGCTCTATGCAGCCTCAGATTCTCTCCCTGCCCATGATATAATACAGGCCTTTAACAGTACGGCAACTTTGTTCCCTGCTACCTGTTCAAGGGTCTTGACTCTACAGTATCAGAGCAAACACATCATTGCCCTCTTCCCCATGAACCTCATTCAATCTGGACTTTGATATCATGAAATTGTTCATGTATGCATGCAAATTAGGTAATCTACTTCCCTCTAAAATACAGGGTTTATTCCAGCCAAAGGTTTTAAGCTGATAGAGCTGGAGAGGTCAATTTGTAACTAACTGTGTTCCTCACGATCAGCACCCTATATTTAGAAGCATTGGTTTTGAAGTTTTGCCTTTAAAATGTTTTCATATAGTAGAGCTTCAACTGATTTCTCATAACCCAACTAAGAACGCTACCCACATGGCAAGGAGATCCAGCCAGCAGCAGAATTCAGGCATCGGAGATGAAACAAGGTGGAAGGAAACAGAGACAGAGCCAGATCCCGTACTGGAGCTGCCATTCCAGAATCTGCTACACAGAGCGTGTCAGTATCGACTGGAGGAGCAGAGACAACCACCAGGCAGAGGACTGGACTTCACTCATTCTACAGAGACATCTGCTCCTTCCAAACCCTCTTCCGTGACCCCCAGGACTGGAAGGACTTTAGCACAAAAAAGAAAGGGACTTCTCAAGATGATGCCAAGTTCCCACCCCATTCCGCGCATTGCGAACTAGCCCTCACAAGGGAGGGAGCAGGGCTTTGAATTGGATATGAAATTAGAATTTTAAATGAGAGAACTAATTTCAATGATAAAAAATGACAGAAGAGTTACAATCAGATCTAGATGTCATCAGGTGCTTGAAATGCAGCCAGGAAAAGAGATTTGACATAGTAATTTGGAAGCAATGACTGAAACAAAAATAAAAAAAATGTATGTTCACATCCCCAAAGCAGTTGAGACACCCCATAAGCCAACTGGTTATATAATCATTATTACTATTCTTTTTTTTTTTAATGTTTACTTATATTTGAAAGAGAGAGAGACCAAAACAGAGCCTGAGAAGGAAAGGGGAAGAGAGAGGGAGACACAGAATCTAAAGCAGGCTTCAGGCTCTGAGCTGTCAGCACAGAGCCCGACGTGGGGCTCGAACTCACGGACTGCGAGATCGTGACCTGAGCCGAAGTCGGCCCTTAACCGACTGAACCACCCAGATGTCCCAATCATTATTACTGTTCTAATAAATACTATGTACTAATATAGTAATTGCTTAAACACAGATCCAAAAACATTAGCAAACTATGATTACATGTATATAAAATAAATAGGCTTACAATAGAAGCTTAGATTGAAATACATTAATATTCTGAAAGAAGTTATGTTTGGATGCTAAGATTCATATGTCATTTTTGTTCTTTTTCTCCATTGATCCCATATTCCATAAACTGGTTATACTTGTTTATAAATTAAAATATAATTTTATAAATAACAGGGATCATTTGAAATTATTTAATGCGATCTCTCACCTGAGTTTTCATCTAACTGCAGTGTGAACATATGGGTGATACCACAGTGTGAGTCCCCTCAACAAAGGATGGCCCTCAGGTCACTTATTTGGGGAAGTAATTTCAAGGGACAAAGGTGCAGGACAGGGAAGCATGAAGCAGGGAAAGACAGAAGAAGAATTCAAGGCTAAATGATTACTGCTATGGACAGCATGGGACCAGTTCCACTGGGGACTCTGGGGAACCATGAAAAATGGTGTACTTATCCATCAATACCCCCTCCTCATTGGTCAAGGGTTTCCTCAATCTTCCTGGTTTATCTTACATCAGAACGGCAAGCGGATCCCTTAAGGTGCCCATGGGGGCCAGGGGTGAGGGCAATAGAGAATTATCAGGGCCAAAAGTAAGAAATATGTGATTGAGTTAAGGCCCAGTATTTCGGGTCACAACTAAACAGTGGTAGCCACACAAACCTACCGTAAAGAGGTAGGTGAGGGAAGGTGAGGTGGGACACATACAAACATGTCCCACGTAGGCTATAGCAGCACCATCTCTGGTTTCCAGTGAGTAAACAAATGAGGACATGGTCGGTCTCCTTAGGGCAAGAGGAAGGACACAAAAGCATTGTCGATGGGGCCATCACTGAGTCGCACAAAATACTGGCTTCAACCTCAGTGAATTACTATAGTCCAGAATGAAATGCTTTGGCAAAGTCAATGAATATGAAAGAGAGATTTTTCTATTTCCCTTCTTCGGCATCTTACTTACAGGAATAATTTCATTCTGGCTCTGCTTAATGAGTTTTATGACCCTGGGCAAGTGAATACCTTGGCTGGGCTCCAATTTCTTCATTTATAAAATGAGATGATCACTGAGCTCCACTCCGGTTCTAACATTATGATTCTATGAATCTATAGCCACACAGTATACTAGAGCCTGAAATCCTTCTCTATTTCCAGAAGTTTTCACATCTGTATTACTGTGTAGTGCTTTCCTGCTAGATGCTCTGCTAGAATTTTTCCAGTCCCCCACTAGCTACGTTTGGGTTTCTTAGATTCTGTATCCTGAATACAATGATATGTGAATCACTCTGGAATTTTCTGAATATTTATAGGAAGAGAAGTCTATAAAGAATACTGCCAGAAAAAAAAAAAGAGTTTACACTGATTACATGAAACTCAGCATGTATGCTTTTGGAAATGGTGGCTTATACTTGCACACTAAATGGTAAATTTCCAGTGTCCCCACTCACATTTTAAAACCCCTGAACTCCTTCCAATGGTCTCCATGCTACACATAATCCGGAAGAATAACTCTGCTCCCCCATTTCTTTCCACTCTCCCCATTCCCCCTTTGCTACCTCTAACAGCACGGGCTTGCTTTCTACCCTTTGACCACACTTAGCTCATCTCTGTCTCAGGGCCTCCTCACTCGTGTTCTCCCTGCCTGCACTGCTCAGCTTATCTGTGTTTTCTCCTCTTCCATCTCTCCGAGCAAGCATCGCGTCCTGAGAGAAGCCTGCCCTGACCATCCAGTCTAAATTTGCCCAGTCACCCTGTAGTACTCTGTTTTATTTTCCTCCCAGAATTATCACCATCATACATTTTTGTTTACGTGGTTTATATTTCGTTATATATTTATTTATTGTCCTTAAAAAAAGGAAAGCTTCATTCTTCATTGAATTCCCAGTTCCTAGGAGAATATCTGGAACATAATAAATTCAAGATAAATATTTGTTGGCCAAATAAATGATTGCTGAGCGGCACGTGGTCAACATTCAAATAAAAGAGAATGAACACTGATCTTGAAACTAGAATTCTTGTTTCAGTTCTGCTTCTGATATGAGATTATATAATCTGAGAATAACATCTACCCTGTCTATCTCACAGACTGTTGCTTTATGTTTAGATTTAATGCCTCATTATCTGAAACTTTTCCTCCAGCAATATTTTAGAAGAATTTTATTCATCCTTTCATGTTTTATGTTTACATCATATACTAGCTGTGAAAACGTGTACAAGTTACTTAACTTCCCTAAGCCTCAGTTTCTTCAACTAAAACAGTAACAACAGTGCCTACGTTAGGTATATCTAGCATCTTTGGGAAGAACCTGACACGTACTAACCATTACACAGGTGTTTGCTACTATTTCTTTTTCATTCTGTATCAGCATCTTTCTCTGTCAATAGCTGGTGAATCCTAACTGTGCTCCAAGGCTTCAGGCAAATGCTAGGTCTTGTACCAAGCCCTTCCTTATATCTCCACTTACCTTGTCCTTCCCCAACATAATTCACAAACATGAGTAATTTCTTTCATTCTGTTCACTTAGTAAACACTTCAATACTTGCTTTGTTTGTTTATGATTTCATTTTATAACACACACTAAAGAATCATCATGATTTTTTTTCTTCATTTTAGACAGAGAGAGAGACAGAGAGCATGAGCAGGGGAGAGGGAGAGAGGGAGAGACGAAGAGAGAGAGAGAGAGAGAGAGAGAGAGAGAGAGAGAGAAAATCTCAAGCAGGCTCCTCACTTAGTGTGGAACTCAGCGTGGGGCTCATTCCCACGACCCTCGGATCATGATCTGAGCCAAAATCAGGGGTCAGATGCTCAACCAACTGAGCCACCCATGTGCCCCCATCATGAATTTTTCTAATACCTTCTTAGAGCCACTTCATTTATGGTTAAATTTATTTTTCTCCAAATAAGTGGAATTAATTCTCACTCTTTCAATTTATTTAAAATATTTATTTAAAACATTTGATTAAAACAATCTTCTTTGGGGCGCCTGGGTGGCTCAGTCAGTTAAGCATCCAGCTTCAGCCCAAGTCATGATCTCACGGTTCAGGAATTTGAGCTCTGCATCAGGCTCTGTGCTGACAGCTCGGAGCCTGGAGCCTGCTTCGGATTCTGTGTCTTCCCCTCTCGGCCCCTCCCCCACTCATGCTCTGTCTCTCTCTGTCTCTCAATAATAAATAAACATTAATTTTTTTTTTAAAAAAGCAATCTTCTTTGTCATGATCATTGGTCTTCATGAAGAGAGGACAAAATATCACATGTATTTTTTCAAGTCATTTGTCTTTTCAAGAGACTTCAAAATGTTCATTTTTTTACTGTACCATAATTTATTTCTTTATAATCCAAAAGAAAGTTCTAAGGAAAGAAGTTATTGAACTCGATGAAAAAAAATCTGTATACCTGATCCAAATGGATGGGTTATCTGCTGTTTTTTCAGAAGATTTATAAATTTAAAAGTGCAATAAATTCAATGACTTCCAGGATAGTTCTAATAAATTTAAAATAGTTTATACCCAAAAATAGAGTGTTAATCCAAAATTTTAACAAATTATGGTTTACATCTACTTTTCCAATGATAGTCAGAAGTGTTAATTTCTTACTAAGAACTTCATATGCTTCATTTTCTAATAATAGAAATACCGATGAAACTTCAAAGAAATTCTCCTAAATACATTTAGAAGTTGAACAAACATAATTTCTTGATTTATTTCTTGTCTGTCATCTTTTCTATTTCCCATAATAAATGATCTAAAAATTTTTAAAGATTTTATTTTTAAGTAATCTCTACTCCCAAAGTGGGGCTTGAGCTCACAGCCCTGAGAACAAGTGTTGTAGGCTGTACTGATTGAGCCAGCCAAGTGCCCCAGACAATCTAAATCTTTATTTCTCACCCCAGGTCCCCAGGTATACACCTGCAAGGACAGACATCTATAGACAAAAAAGGACATCAGACATCAACATTTGCATTTCCCTCTGCCTCCAGTCACAAAGATCTGTCTATTCACTTATATTTACTTCTTTTCCTCCTGTGAAAGACCAAAGAAAGTATCCCATTTTCAAACTCGAAGACTTCTTTTAGGGGCACCTGGGTGGCTCAGTCGGTTGAGCCAAATGTCTGACTTCAGCTCAGGTCATGATCTCAGAGTTTGTGGGTTCAAGCCCCGTGTCGGGCTCTGGGCTGACAGCTGGAGCCTGCTGGCTTTAGATTCTGTGTCTCCCTCTCTCTCTTCCCCTCCCCCTTACCTGCTCGCTCTCTGTCTCAAAAATAAAATAAAATGTTAAAAAAACGTTTTTAAAGCCGTCTCCAACTTGGGCTCAGTGGAGTAAAAAGAATATTAGATATACCTGATTTTAAAACTTCAATATGAATCCCAGCTCTATCACGTATTAACCACAGCACAGTGGGTTATTAAATTTGCCTGAGTCTTTTCTTTTTCAACTGTCAGAGGGAAATAATAAGTACTACCTTAGAGACTGATGGTTACAAACATTATAGATTATATAATATGTGTCAAGGAACTAGCAACATACAGGCCCTAAAAAAATGTTGGCATTCTTCGTCTGCATCTTTTTCTGTCTTAAATTTAATTGTCTTTGTCTCTTAGTAGCTCCTCAATGAGACACAATTCTTTTCCTTCTCATTTCTAACATCTTCAGTCTCTCATTTTCCTATTTTTATTCTGTTTTTACCCCAATCACACCCTTACTTCCTTTATCCTAAACCTGAAGGTGCTTTCCTTACTTCTTCTCTTTGACGTCTAGCCACGTGGCCCAATATGTTTCTCCTGTCCCTATCTCCTCAGCTTTCCGTGCGTCCTTCTAGCTGCAAGAAGCTGACTCAACCCCCAGCTCTGTTACTGAAACTTCTGTTTGCAAGATTAACAGTGACCAGTTTGTGCAGGACCCATCCCACTTCTCCAACCTCCTGGCAAATCTTACCTTCAGGGCCTGGACGACACAATACTATTTTCTCCTTCTAACATGGTGAGTCTCTGTCTCCTTCGTTGGCTGCCCTACTTTTAGCTCCTACTTCTATAAGAGTATGTTCCCGCACCCGTTTGTCTCATTTGCACTCTATCTACCTTAAGAGAGCAATGTTGTAAGTTGTCACAACATGAATAATTTCCTCTCTGCTGCTGTCTCCCCATCAAACTCGCCTGCCAAGCATATCAGCTGACAAATGTGCATTTCAACCCGAATACCCTGCATGACACTCGGATGGACATCTAGAATCATCATCTCTCTTACACCCTCAAATCTATTGCTAATGCTTTTCTGTGTGTTGCTTAGTGAACTAAATAGCCCTCAAATGTCCGAACTAGAGGCAAATGACTCTTTCTAGATTTTTCTGTGTGCCTCATTAACCCTGCCCAATGTCCCGAACAGTATATTCTACTTTGTACATATCATTCCATTGGTTGTACTTCTTTTCCACTGCTTACATTTAGGGCCTCAGTATTTTTCACTAACACTTTTAAATTTTGTTTTAATGTTTATTTATGTTTGAGAAAGAAAGAGTACGAGTGGGGGAGGGGCAGAGAGAGAGAGAGACAGACAGACAGACAGACAGACACAGAATCCAAAGCAGGCTCTAGGCTCTGAGCTGTCAGCACAGAGCCCAATGTCAGACTCAAACTCATGAACTACGAGATCATGACCTGAGCCCAAATCGGAAGCCCAACCGACTGAGCCACCCAGGTGCCCCTAAAACCTAACATTTTAAAAAATACTTTATAAATTGTAAAAATCCTGGGGTGTCTGGGCGGCTCAGTTGGTTAAGCTTCCAACTTCTCCTCAGGGCATGATCTCACGGTTTGTGAGTTCGAGCCCCACATCGGGCTCTGTGCTGACAGCTCAGAGCCTGGAGCCTGCTTCAGATTCTGTGCCTCCCTCTTTCTCTGTCCCTCCCCCGCTTCCACTCTGTCTCTCTCTCTCTCTCTCTTAACAATAAACATTAAAAAAATTGTAAAAATCCGGAAGTCTTCAATGGCCTAGTATATATTTAATTATAGTCCCAAGAGGATGGGAGAGGGCAGGGAAAAAACTGATAAAGAGATGAAGAGTAAATCATAATATCATTTGAGAAGAAGTCGAATTACACACAATGGAACGAAAGTATGGATGATGGCAGATTTCTCACTGGAAACAAGTTAAGCCAAAAGACAGTAAAGCAAAATCTTAAAACATGGAAAGGAAAAAAAAAATCCACCAATCAGTATTGTAAATTTGACAAAAATTAACATTCTAAAGAAAAGGCAAAACAAAGACTGTTTTAGGCCAAGAAGAGCTGAAAGAACTCGCCGTCAGTAGACCAGCACTGTAATCTACACTGAAGAAAGTTCTCCAGAAGAAAAGAAGACGTCAGAGGCTATGAATTTGAACCTACACCAAGAAATGTAAAGCACCAGCAATAGTGATAGCATGGGTAAATACAAAAGGCTTTTTTCTTACTAATTAAATCTCTTTTTATGGTAATTGATTGTTGAAGGCAAAAGTAACAACAGTGTACTGTAGGACTGGTAACAGTTGTCAGAAGTAGAATGTATAACAAAAAAACAAAACAAACAAAAAACGACAGGATGAGATAACTAGAAACATATTCTTGTTACCTTATATATATATATCTTTAAATAGTAACCAAGAATTATTGTTCAAAAGCCAAGACAGTACATAAAATAGAACCATTAAAAAATAGTCAGTGAATTCAAAAGGTATTTAAAAAAAAGAAAAATTGAACACAGAACACATACGACTAAATAGGACACAGATATGAATATTCACATGATGTGTAAAGGGTCTACATATTGCAATTAAAGAACAGACTTTCAGATTGCATTCAAAAAAATAAGACCAAACTTTCTGCCAACAAATAACCCATATGCTACCAATAAGTAACCCAGTTTTAAGTATAAAGCTACAGAGAGTTAAAAGTAAAAGATGGAAAAATACATAGCATACTAACACTAATCCAAAGAAAGCTATAGTTGCTATAGCCAAAGTATTTTTCAGAGCGAAGAATATTACTAGGGCTAAAAAAGGTCATTTATCAAAGTGTATACTCTAAATATGTATAGTTCATTGTACATTAATTAAACCTCTGTGAAAAAAAAACTGTAATTCAATGTGCAAGTTCTTCCGCATATTATGAAAAGTGCTCTTACATGCATTGCCCTAATTCCTACCTGCCATATGCACGGATCCTATCCTGCAATCAACGTTGTACCACTACTGTGCTCTAAGAACCCTTGTCACGTCACCATGCTTTAATATCAAGAAGTTCTTTCTAGAGCAGACTTTATCCTTGAAAAATACCTAAATATACTTCAAAATACAATTCAAATGCCATTGATAACACAGTGCAACCGAAACAACAAAAATAAGGAAATAATATTTGTTGGGTATGTCTTATTCAGTTTACTTAGAGAATGACAAAATCTTATTGTCAAAAACCAATGGAAGTCTAACCAATTAATAACCAAATCTCAAGCGTTCTTTACTCTGGAACCTATAAAGGCAAGAAAATATTAGTCGAGAATGACTAATCAAACATTGGAGGGAATGGTAGGAGTTTACTAGAGAATTACATTAGGCATACACACCCTGTTAATAATAGATACATTGTATTGAGTGATTATCTTGCCCTGGACACTATAATGTATTATCTCATTTAATGCAGAAAAATCGTATTAGTCACACATTTTTTGTTATTTTCACTATAACGAGTTAAGTTAGCTTTCCAAAAGTCTCAAAGTTAGTGAATTAGAATGCTGAAATTTCAAGCAAAGTAGTGCAAATTCAGAAAGCGCTCTTGTTCTCGACACCCTGTCATTCATCTTTCCAATGAATTACGACTGGCACACGCTGCGGTTCTGGTCGGAATTTCTAAAACCGCTTTGCTGAGCAAGTGGCGAAACATCTAGCCAAGTTTCTCTGTCTTGGTTTTTTTACAGATCTTACCAACTTCCCATTTATTATTATTTTTTTAATTTTATTTTTAAATGATTACTTATTTTGAGAGAGAGAGAGCACAGACACATGAGCGGGACTGGGGGGCGGGGGCAGAGACAGAGACAGACAGAGAGGGGAAGAAAGAGAGAATCCCAAGCAGGTTCCACACCGTCAGCACAGAGCTCAACATAAGGATCGATCCCACAAACCGTGACCCAAAGGTCAGCTGAGCCTCCTAGGTGCCCCTCCATTTATATTCTACGTTACATCCTAAGTTGTTTTCTCTTCTCTTACGAGTAAGTGATAGAATGAACTCTTTCTAGTGGCTGCCCTGCTAAACCGATTTCACAGAGTTTTACATCTCTGCTAAAGTCCAGATCCTAAAATACATCTTGCCTCAAGTGCATTTACACCATTACAGACGTCCCTGTCTCTGGCTGCCCCTGCACAAGAGGCTGTGATACAAAACTTTCCAAGGCTTCTTCTGCCGCATGCTTAACGTCAGGTGTGTTTGTCTTTGTTTACCTGAAATGCCTTCAGGAGCACCCAAAACAGGATTACTAAGGGCGGGAGGTCAGCCCTAGTTACAACAGGAAAGGAACATCTTCCACACCAGCTTTCACTAAGATAAGTCCACTGAACAGAAATGATTTATTCTTGGTCACTTACTGCATAATATCTTCAAATACTTGCCTTAGCTCTTAACAGTTTCTCCTGTCAACACTTGTGTGGTTAGGTCACATTTTCCCCTCCACTCTTTCCCACCGCCTTCTGTCAGAGCGGCTACCTACCTACCCCTCTGTACTTCCTGGCACTTTGCATAGAGCTGTGCTGTAAAACTTGGCCTGTGGGAGCCTGCGAGACTCTGAATCATCCCCAGGGAACGGCCGTGTCCTACTTCTTTTGTATCACAAAGCCATCGGTGATTTCTGCTGAGTCCTCGGCTTATTAGAACACTTAGCGTTTGGCACAGTGGGCTCTTCTTCCTTGAAGCCACGGTTGCGTTCGGCCGTCAGGTCACCGCACTCTCAGCTCTCCTGTGCCTGCACTGGCTCTGCTTCTCTGCCTCTTTCTGCTCATGAGTCCCTCCCTAAAGGAGTCCTGCAGCCCATGGTTGTGCCCTTGGCTGTGGTAGGCCTGTTCCCAGGACCAATCCTTTGAACATTTACGTCCCTTTTTCTTTAAATCTTTTCCCTATCTTGCCCAGTTCTGTGGCTTTCAAAACCATCTGTATGTTGACAACCCCTGCATTTTTATCTCTAGCCACAGACTCCGCCATGAACTCCAACCTCTTGTATCGATCTGCCCATCTGACATTTCCACTTGCATATCCGATAGACATCCAAGTCCTAGCCTGTCCTAAAATGAGCCTCGACTTTTCCCTGCTCCCAAATCCTTTCTTAACACAGGCTTTCACGTTCAGTGGGGACAATCCCTTGCCTCCCACTGCTCAGGCTAAAACCCTTGGAGTCATCTCTGGCTCTGCTCATTTGTCTCCTACCCTAGAGCCGGTCCACCAACAAATTCTTTTACCTCGATCTTCAGCATATTATTTACAACCCACACACTTCTCACCTCCTCTTCGGCTACCACCCTGGCTCACACCACAATCACCCCCTGCCTGGATTGCTGTAGCAGCTTCCGAGCTTGTCTCCCAACTGATACCCTCGCTCTCTTCAGCCTCTTCTCAATATGGCAGCTCAAAGAATCCATGGCTTCACTTCTCACTGTAGAAGACAAACTTATTGCCACGGGCCAAGGGTTTCTTGGGATTTGTCACCCCACAGCCCACTGTACCTACTCGCTCCTCCCCTGCTCACTTGGATTCACGATGGCATCTTTGCTGTTGTTGGAATTCTCCAGGCAAAGCCTTTTGTATTTGTACTGGCTGTTCCCTTGGCCTGGAACACTCTTCTCCCAAATATCCACATGGCTCATTCTCTCACCTCTCTCGGGTTTTGACTCCTAGAGCAGCCCCCCTTGATCCTCTCTAAGGTGAAATCTCCATGACCACCTCTATCCCCCCTTCCTGCTTTATCTTTTTCCTAGAACTTACCACCCATGCAGTCTATTATATATTTTAGTTATTAAATTAATTGATTGCCTCTCGCCCCTCACTAGAATGTAAACCCAGAGGGCAGGGATCTTGTCTGTTTTGCTCACCACTGCTTTCTCAGCACTTGGTGCCTAATACACAGAAGGTACTCAAAAAACATGTGCAGAGGGGTGCCTGCATGGCTAAGTCAGTTAAGCGTCCAGCTTTGGCTCAGGTCATGATCTTGTGGCTCGTGGTTTCAAGCCTCACATCAGGTTCTGTGCTGACAGCTCAGAGCCTCCAGCCTGCTTTGGATTCTGTGTCTCCCTCTCTCTCTGCCCCTCCCCCTGCTCATGCTCTGTCTCTTTCTCTCTCTCTCTAAAAATAAATAAACATTTAAAAAAAGTATGTGCAGAAAATGTATGTGCAAAAGTATGAAACAAGGGAATGAGTGAATGAAAGAACGAATGAATATTTTGCATGACCTAACCTCATTTCTATGATGGATCACTAACACAGCGAACGTTTATGGAAGTGAAAAGGAAAGCTTGGGCAGATAGGACAAAGTTAAAATGAGAAAGGACAATGAAGACAAAGAGAAAGGCAGCAGGACTGTACAATATCATTTTCTTTTCTGGTCCTCACATTTGATTTAGAAAAAGGAGAATTGTTTTGGACAGCTTGGGCTGCTCTTTATTTTAGCACAAGCATTGAATTTTCCTTTTCAAGTTTCCTGCCACCTACTTTCTTTATGTTTGTAAATAATGATGGTCCACCTACACGGTTGGCTTCTGTCAGATATCCTGACCTTTGTTCCAATCTTATTTTGCTGTTTGACCTACCCTCCCATGCTGAGAAGACATTCTGATTTAAAACCACTAAATAAGTCAAAAAGAATATGTCAGTTCCTTTCAGGCAGAGACTGTACTTTGGTTCTCGGGGAATAAAAGTAAAAAAAAAAAAAAAAAAGTTTAGATGTTAGTGGAAACGTAACTATGGTCTATGTACATATTTCTTCTTTTTACTTTTATATATAATACCACTTTGGCCAAGGTATGTCAGGAACATTTCCTGATGTTTTCTCTCACTTCACGGAAGTTGGTTTATGAGGGTTCGAACTGGATAAAACTGAAGAAGAATTCATCTGTGCCTATTCACTGTGGTCGGTGGAGACTCATGCTATCAGTACAACGGTCACTCTCCATTTTGAGAGGCATGGTGTATGCAAAACTCTTGCTTTTTTCCAGAACTAGGTGGACATTGTAATTTCTGTAATTAGCTGTTCCCCATTCGGCTACAGTTTGAAGACACTGTCACAGCACTAAAGAAAATTACTAGTTAATCAGCAATTATTTATTGAGCAGACCCCGTGCCTCCAAGAAGGGAATGATCCAGCAGAATCCTCAGACCCACACGTGGGGTTATAGTATTCAGATTCACAGAGAACATGGAGCCTGCTTAAGATACACTCTCTCCCTCTGCCCCTCCTCCCCTCTAAAGTAATAGTAATAGTAATAATAATAATAATAATAATAATACAGTCATACTACTGTAACCCACATGAAACAGAGGTTGCCTTTCAACTCCCACTGAGAGAGCACAGAGCATCTTTCTGCCCTGAGTCTGGAGTCCTAGACCAAATCAATCTCGTTAGGAAAGAACGGGAAGGGAAACAGCTAATTTAGTATGTTTTCTGCTAACACAGGGATCAGAGGACAATTGATGCTCATGTGAAGCCAGAGGGCAGTGTATAAACCACCCTTCCTTCCCACCTATGGACAAAGTCGTTCACAGGCAATGCAGTCTAAAACGCACATTTTAAACAAGCTTTAGTAGAGTCAAAGGAAGCTTACAAGAGGCTGCATTTAAGTTCTCACAATGGGAACTGATGAGGACAGTCTGTCCTGCAAAAACAACCAGGCTGCACAGAGGAGCCTGCTGTTAAGACTGAAGAAGGGGTTTCCCTTGAGGGATCCAGCTGAGGAATTCTGCCTCCTGACAGGCCCTTGTCCCCCCGTCTGCATCTGCGGCGTGGAAGACTGAGGGTCAGGGGTTCTGCGGGGCATGGAACTCTGCCCGTATTCTCCTTCTGGCTCCACTTTCTCATAACAGATGTGAGGAGAGCAGCTGGGCGACCTGGACATAGCTGCCTCGGAAATAAGCACCCGGGAGGCTTCCTGTCGTTCTAGTCGCTCTGAGCCTGGTCTCTGCATTGCAGGATATGCCCTGCTTGCTCTCGGATCCTTTCCCGACAGTCTCCTGCCTGCCCCTCACCTCAGGACAGTATTTTCCACGCTCCCTTGTCCTCTGGCTTCTGGGCATTTCTGAGTCCACGGGAAGCAGGGCTGAACTGTCTGTCTCTGCCCCCTCAGCCTCCAGACATCTGCTCAGTAGCTTCAGCTCCCACTCCATAGGACCTTCCTTTATCTCACAGCTTCCAGCAGGGAGGGAGCCAAATGCCTGGTTTCCGCTCCTGCCCTCATCCCTTGGCGTCTGAGCTCTGTTAACCCTACCTCTTGCTCCTGCAGTCCTAGGCAGATCGTGGCTTCACACGGTAGCGAAGTTCAGGACGCCTTGCTGTCTCTATCTTGTCAGCCACTCCTCACCTGTGTGGCCGGTTGTTTGAATTACACTATTACAGTCAGAAGGAACCAGGGTCGCTTCTGTTTTGCTGGCGGACACTGATTCACAGGTTGTGGATCGAGTTGAATCTTTCCACCTCCTTCTTGGTTGGTGTTGTTAGGGCACGGAAGAGGACAATATTGAAACAGACCACCAATTGTTTTCTCCACCCAGCAAATATAGCTCTGATGGCTCTGTTCATTTTATATTTATATATAAAATATTTTTTTTTACTTTTTAAAATTTTTTTGACGTTTATTTATTTTTGAGACAGAGAGAGACAGAGCATGAATGGGGGAGGGGCAGAGAGAGGGAGACACAGAATCCGAAATAGGCTCCAGGCTCTGAGCGGGTCAGCACAGAGCCCGACATGGGGCTTGAACTCATGAATTGTGAGATCATGACCTGAGCCGAAGTTGGCCACCCAACCGACTGAGCCACCCAGGTGCCCGTATATAAAATATTTTTAAAAAGGGAAATATAGAAAAAAATTGTGTATATTTTATGTAATTTTATGTATTATAATTATATATATAATTTTTCTATATGTCTCTTTTTCGTTCAAAGTGTATTTGTTTATTTTGAGACAGAGAGAGAGACAGTACGAGTTGGGAAAGGCAGAGAGAGGGAGACAGAGAATCCCAAGCAGACTTCGCACTGTCAGTGCAGAGCCCAACACAGGTTTTGAACCCACAAAACTGTGAGATCATGAGCTGAGCCCAAACCAAGTGTTGCTTAACTGACTGAACCACCTAGGTGCCCCTCATTTTTTTTCTACATTTCTGATACTCTGGCATCTGAAGCCTCACCGACTAATGAGGCTACCCTTCCTGGACTAGCCAGTTCTTAGAGATAGCAAACAATTCCTCTGTGGAGCATGCCTTTCACATGCAAACTAAACCATCCAAAGCCTACATAGGCCAACCACCTCCTTTCTAGAACTTTCACACTCGTAGCTACCATCCAGCTGCCCTGATCACCCCACGGCCAGCTATCAGACAAGCTGGGGTGGTCCCTACACTTCAGAGCCCACGGACACTATTCCAACTAGCCAATGCTATGTCTGTTTTCACCGCCTCACACATTCCTTCTCACAGAAACCATGATAAAGGCTTTTGTCCAAATTTTCCTCTTACTCCTGCCTCCTGACTGCCCCTACTGCTTCCTCATGTGGCCCTGCATGACCTCCCATGACTCCTGCTTCGAGGGATCTTCGAGCATAAAAATGTCTTTCTTCATGACAGTCATTTCATTGTCTGTGTGTCTTACCATATCTGATTAAAACAAATCTTGGGGGCGCCTGGGTGGCGCAGTCGGTTAAGCGTCCGACTTCAGCCAGGTCACGATCTCGCGGTCCGTGAGTTCGAGCCCCGCGTCAGGCTCTGGGCTGATGGCTCGGAGCCTGGAGCCTGTTTCCTATTCTGTGTCTCCCTCTCTCTCTGCCCCTCCCCGTTCATGCTCTGTCTCTCTCTGTCCCAAAAATAAAATAAAAACGTTGAAAAAAAAAATTAAAAAAAAAAAAAAACAACAAATCTTGGTGCATTTTGGGGGGGGTTGGGGGGTGCCTGGGTGGCTCAGTTGGTTTAGCGTCCAACTCTTTACATCAGCTCAGGTCATGATCTCACAGTTCATGGGTTTGAGCCCCACGTTGGGTTCTGTGCTCACAGCTCAGAACCTGGAGTCTGCTTTAGATTCTGTGTCTCCCTCTTTCTCTGCCCCTCTCCTGCTCTCTCTCTCACTCGCTCTCTCTCTCTCTCTCTCTCTCTCTCTCTGGAAAATAAATAAAAAATAAAAAAACAATTAAACAAAAACAAAAAACAAATCCTGGTACATTTTTAACAATGAATGCAATATAATCGGTGTTTTCTGTAGCTCCTCATTTTTTTCTTCTTAAATATCTTCTTAGAAATTCTATAAGGCAGTCGGCTGGGAGAGGAGGTGGAAGGGAATGTTAACCTGGAGTTACACTTAGCTGGATGCAAAATAAAGTCTTTACACATCACTGGTTAGTCTCATATTGTCTTCCTCAATGATCACTCTTACTTTTAAAGTTTTAAGTCTTCTGTCCTAAAAGAACCACTTTCATGGTTAGCATAGTTTTGTGGGGTTTTGTTGTTGTTGTTGTTCCCTCTCTTACTACACACACACACACACACACACACACACACACACACACGAATTGATCGCAGGTCAATGTCTTCAGTTCCCTACTGCCCACACACAACGGGTCCTGAAACAGCTCACCTGCCCCACCTCACCTGTGCTCAGAACCCACCTGCCCCAATTGAACACGCTCAGCCTGGCTCTCTCTAGGATTCTCCCATTTTTATTCATCCCCTCAGCTTAAGAAAAGCCCAAGTCTTTTCCACCCTTGCACAAAACGTTTACCTCCACACCCAAACTTCATGGAAGGTTACTTAAAGTCACACTTTCTCATCTGTCTCCTCTTGCTCCGCATCATCTGGTTTGTGCCCTCTCTTCCCACAAGAGCTGACGGCACGTGTCAATTAACTTCCTTATAAATCTTACCAGCCTATGCACTACGTCACCACCTTAGACTTCTCTCTCGTCCCTTGGTTTTGTGTGACACCAACCTCTCTCTGCTCCTTCTCCACTCCTCTCTCTCCTTCTCTGTTTGTCTTGTGAACACTGAAGTTCTTTGGTCTCTTCCTCCGTCCTTCTCAAAGGTCCATGTGTCTACTTTCCCGGCTATAGTGGTGCCACTTTAAATTGTCCCTTTTAGAATTATACCATAGGGTTAAGCCAGCATTTCCCTAGTGGGAATTACAAGGAAACTATATGTAGGTGTACACAAATACCTACACACTTGTACAAATGCTACAAAAGAATGTTTTCTCCATTCCAATCAGATTGGATTAAAATTAACTGAAGAAAATGGAGCACAGAGAGCACACTTGCAATGCACCATTTCTGAAATGTTTTTATATTTTGAATGGGGCACGTATCAACATCTGTCGGCAGGATTGTTACTCACACGCCAGATGATAAAATACCAGACGATAACACTCTCTCAGGAAGACCTTGTATAAATTTGCACTAAGATACATTAATGTGTTGGGAATCTCTAATAAACTGCCTGGGGTGGGTGTGAATAACAGCATGTCTGTCATGTTAGAACATGAGATAAGCAAGTTTGGGTAAAAAGGAAGAGACAAGGCTGAGGCAAAGTAGCACTGTGAGAAAGCACAGCGCGGGACTCATTTAGACGACACTCTCAGAACTTGAGGAGAACTCCAGGTGTCTACAGGTAGGGCACTACTGGAAGAAGAGAAAGTTAACAATGGTTTTTTTTCTTAAGCTTTGTAGAAAGTTGAATATACACACAATTTCATCAAAATGTAAGAATACCAAGAGACAACCTTTGAAAAACTAAAAATTAAAAAAAACTATTTTCCTTATAAACAATTTTATTTCCTTTCACAAATGATGAGGTTATAACTAATCCAATTTGCAAAGAGAGAAACCTAGTTTCAAAAGATAATTGAATTTGTGCTATTATATGCACAGAACTAGTCTTTGTTTTTCTTGTAAGTATGATTAGAAATAGGAAAATGAGGAACTAAAATTGAATTTTGGCTAAGGCACATATGAAAACTTTAGTTATAAACATTTTGCATTTTGTCCAGCTTCACGCTGCACTGAATGCTTTTTAAAGTCATAGGAAGTTTTTTTTAGCCTGGGATCTACAGTATCCTGGCAAAAATCAAAGCAGAGGTACAATTTCTTAGAAAATGTATCTTTTAGGGACACCTGGCCAGCTCAGTGCATGGAGCATGTGACTCTTGATCTTGGGGTTGTGAATTCGAGCCCCATGTTGAGTATACAGGTTATTTAAAAATAAAATCTTTAAAAAAATACTTTCAATAAATTTCATTAATACTGTCTTAAAAATAGCACATTTTTTAAAATTTTTTTAAAGACTATTTATTTGAGAGAGAGTGCAAGTGGGGGAGAGGTAGAAAGAGAGAATCCCAAGCAACCTCAATGCTGTCCACACAGAGCCCAACATGGGGCTTGATCTCATAAACCATGAGATCATGACCTGAGCTGAAACCAAGAGTTCGATGCTTAACCAACTGAGCCATCCAGGTGCTCTCAAATACCACACTTTTAAATAGTGAGCTTTAGGGGGCGCCTGGATGGCTCAGTCGGTTAAGCATCTGACTGGGGCTCAGGTCATGATCTCACCATCCGTGAGTTCGAGCCCTGCGTCGAGCTCAGTGTCAGGTTCTGTGCTGACAGCTTAGAGCCTTGAGCCTAATTCAGATTCTGTGTGTGTGTGTGTGTGTGTGTGTGTGTGTGTGTGTGTGTGTGTGTGTCTGCCCCTCCCCCACTCATGCTCTGTCTCTCTCTGCCTCAATAAATAAATTAATTAATTAACTTTAAAAAATTTAAAAAATATAGTGACCTTTAGGATCTCCACTCCAAATGGACACAAAGTTAGAATACATCTGTAAATAGGAAATTACTCACTTGAAGTCATGCTATGAAAAAAAGAGACTATGCTATTATATAACACATTTCTTCTCATAAAAATATATCACAGGTATTTCAAGACTATCATATTATGTGAAACTTCTTTCTTTCTTATGGATTTCACATGTGATTTTTTTTAATGTTTATCACCGACTATGGAGTTAAAACATTACACATTTGGCGACATAAAAAAGTTTACAACATTTTAAGTGCACATATTGAAAGTGTAGATTACATTGTAACATCTAAGGAACCAGTTAAGCCTAGGCTGCAAGACTCAAAGGATGAAGCGTGAAAATATAGGCATTTTAATTTTAAAATTTTGTATGATGGAGGATTGGCTATTTTCTCAAAATTTGATAATACTATCACAAAACTGCAAATTATTTCTCCCAGATTCCTTGGGGAGTAACTGTCTACCCAACATCTGCCCCTATTCCCAGCTTCACTCCTTGGTGTCACAGCGGTGTTAAAGTATAACACACTTTCTGTCATTTAGCAGACTGTTCCTGCTCAGAAGCACAGAACTTGGGATTTCCAAGGCTCTGCTTCAAACCTGAGAACATGTCAGAATGTAGCACCTCCCTGCTAACCCTTCCTCACTTTCCATCTCAACACACATGGAGGCAGAGGGGAAACAAACCTCACACTGCAGTTTTTCGGAGACCTCTATGATGCAGAAGCACACGGGTCTTAGTGCCTTGTGCAAGATGCTGATTGATGTCAGTCTATGCAGTATTTAGTCTTCCTTTCCTTGGAACCAAAAGGCTCCCACTTGTTCAGGACTACAACACATTCAGATAAAAAGTTTCAACATACAGGGGCGCCTGGGTGGCTCAGTTGGCTAAGCACCTGACTTCAGCTCAGGTCATGATCTCAAGGTTTGTGAGTTCAAGCCCCACGACAGCTCTGTGCTCAGCCTGGAGACTGCTTCCAATTCTGTGTGTGTGTTTGTGTGTGTGTGTGTGTGTGTGAGTGTGTGTGTGTGTCCCTCCCCTGCTTGCGTTCTCTCCCTCTCTGCCTCTCTCAAAAATAAATAAACATTAAAAAATTTTTTTTTTAAGTTTCAACGTATAGGCTCCGTTGCAATTAGAGATAACTGAATGTGGCTAATGACAGGTACCTAATGACACTGAGCAGAGCTTCAGGGAAACTTCTTTTCAATCGGGGAGATTCAGCAGACATGTGTCCTTTGGATTTTTTATTTCTTCTTCCTGCCTGAAACTCAGTGCGACCCTGAAAGCCAATCAGAGGTGACAAGTATAACATGTGAAGGGCGGCTGAATCCCAAGCCGGGTCGTGCGGCCACACCACCAGTCTTGGGCAGCCTACTCTGGAATACTTGATATGTTGAAAAAAACAAATAAACCTATAAAACCCCTGCCTGGTTGAAGCGATTTTTCATTTGATTTTCTATTGCCTGTAGCTGAACACAGTCCTAACTATTACAATACACACAGCCTAACCTAGTGAATTTTATAATGCCAGCAAGTGCCCATAATATTTGAGCCAGATACGCATGAGCTTTTCTGAATTCTAACAGGATGAAAATGGTAGACTTTAACCCCATTTTAAATCCTTGTCTTTATGGACAAACTTACGAGCAGCACAATCATCAGGACCATAGCCATTAGGAGTCAGGACACACGAAATAGATAAATTTTGAAAACGTACTGATTGATGTTTAGAGCTTTAAATTTAGTGGCTAGTAAATTGTATACACATTAACTAAAATGGATAACTCTAAAATAACAAAACGTGACATTTGAACTATTAAAAATAATCAAAATTTAAGTTTTAAAAGCTCTGTTCAAATTAAATTTGTTTTTTTAATTTATTTTTATTTATTTTGAGAGAGAGATGGAGAGCAAGTGGGGGAGGGACAGAGAGAGAGAGAGAGACAGACGGACAGACAGACAGAGACAGAATCCCAAGCAGGCGCCACACTGTCAGCACAGACCTTGATGCGGGGCTCAAACTCATGAACTGTGAGATCATGACCTGACTCAAAATCAAAAGTTGTCACTTAATTGACTGAGTCACACAGGCATTCAAATTTAAATTTAAAATATTGAATTAGGTATCACTTGAATGTGAAATTTAAGGAGGAAATGAGCAAATATGTTATGGAAGAACAGTATGGTTTTGTACAAACAAAGCATCCATGAAACCAAAATCTCAACTCTATCCACTCTGACCACACTAGATAGATAGATGATAGATGGACAGATGCATGGATGGATGGATGGATGGATGGATGGATGGATGAATGGATAGATAGATAGATAGATAGATAGATGATAAATACACAGATGTATGAATGGATGATAGATGGATAGATGATAGATGCATGGGTGTATGGATGGATAGATGAATAGATAGATGATAGATGCATGGATAGATGGATGGATAGATGATAAATGCATGAGTGGATGGATGAGTGGATGGATTGATAGATGATAGATGCATGGATGGATGGATGGATGGATGGAGGAAAGAAAGAAAGAAAGAAAGAAAGAAAGAAAGAAAGAAAGAATATGGCAGGTCCTTGTGATGTGACCTTCTTATGTGGGCTTCATGACTCTCAGAGAAACATCCCCAGCATCTTTCCCCAGCTCATAACTTTCCACCTAGCGACCCCCCCCCCCAACACAGAGTTAGAAAAAATAGGCCACAGACAGTAAGGACAGTCTCCACGGCAGAAAGGGGTCGACGCACCGTGCTTCTGCTCTGTGCACTGAGCACAAAAATACTGTGAAAGATAGCAAGAGGAATTTAGTGTCTGTGCCCATGCAATAATCAGGACAGCCTTCCTTATCATGTAGATTGTGTAAAACATTAGGCTATGGCTTTGCTTTGATAAACATGTATGAAGATGGCTTGAGATCATTCATACTGCAGAAGAGTTTTAACTTACATGCTGTTGCTTCAGAATTACCAGGGGTTCTCCATTCTCCCTGTAAAAATACCAATATGGGCCTAGTCACCTGATGCAGGGGGCTTTCTGATTTCTTCTGTTTACACCTTCACTCCTTATGTTCACCATGCCTTTTTATTAGACAGCAGAAAACAGGAACAGTAACAGACAGCAGTTACACACAGTTGTACAAAGTAAAGTAAGCCAAATAACTGGAAACTCAGTTAAGGCAAGTGGATGCCCCTTGACCCTAGCCCCCAAACCATCGGTGGAATTAGGTGCAGGATAAATAACCATAAAATACGAGTTAAGAATGTAAACATACTGACTTTCCTGAATGTGCTTCATCAGTGCTTGTTTATACGCTACCGTCTGAAATTAAACATTAAGAACTGCAACTTTAGTCAAAGTCTTATGTTTATGGTTTACTCAAGAAGGACTCAGAGGTATCTGTCTGCGGGCATCGATAGAAACAAAAGACTTTGGTCCTACATGCAAAAATGGGGGCGGGGAGGTGACTATGTGCTGGTAAGTTTTAAGTTACAAAAAGGTATTAAGCTATTGGGTCTGACATTACTTAATCACCTCTGAACTATGAATCTGGTATATTATGCTCATCTTGGAGAAGGGGAGAGACTCACAAAGGAAAGCAACTTAGCCAAGATCACATACCGAGTTCAGATTTGGGCAAAATCTGCTTGAATCCTAAACTACTGTAGGCAACTATTGAATTCCTTCCTTAGAGGACAACCACGATATATTAATATCGTTGAGAGTGGTTAAATTGGAAACACATATACATATGTAGAAAACATATATTCCTCAAGCAAACGACATTGATTTTTGGTTTTACTCGCTATGAATGAAACAGGAAAAAACACCATTTTATGCTTAATATTTGTTACCAACAAACTTATAATGATTCCTATTGACTCAGAATAATACATTTACTTGGATCCTGGATGATAAGATATTTACTAAATTTATAGAGTTGCTAAGTAACAGATTAAATGCAACCCACCTCAAAGATTCTAAAAAATGGATAAATGTCACCAGGTTTTAAATAGAAAATGTTTAATACCATAGAGTTCCCAGTTCTTGGTTCCTGAGTTACATCACAGTTAGAAACATTAACTTTTTAGCTAGGCAACTGTCCTCCTTCCTTTAGCCCTCTTATGATATGACATTTTCTTTACCTTTTCTGCATGTGAGAAAACTTAGGTATATACTCAGAAACAAAAGTATGAATTGCTGTATTAAGCTCAGAAAAATCATAGCTTAACCTTAGAAAGATGTGAAGACCTGGGGCGCCTGGGTGGTTCAGTCGGTTAAGTGTCCGACTTCAGCTCAGGTCATGATCTCACGGTTTGCGAGTTCGAGCCCCATGTCGGGCTCTGTGCTGACAGCTCAGAGCCTGGATCCTGCTTTGGATTCTGTTTCTCCCTATCTCTCCGCCTCTCCCCCGCTTGTGCTCTGTCTCTCTCTCTCTCAAAAATAAATAAAATGTAAAAAAAAAAAAATTAAAAAAAAAAAAGATGTGAAGACCAAATGGCAAAAGGCCACTTAATCATCTTGTTGGTGATATAAGTGATTTTATTTGCAGCATTCAAAATATAGAAGAACCTATTATTATATTAGATTAAAAAAATAATGCTTTCTTCAAGCTAGACACTTCTGCTTATTTTTATTACATGCATAATCTCAGGGTTGAAAAGATCCACCACTAAATTCATATAATACTTCTTTTAACCTTAGAAATATTCCAACACTGGGGCACCTGAGTGGCTCAGCTGGTTGGATGGCCAACTTTGGCTCAGGTCACGATCTCACAGTCTGTGGGTTCGAGCCCCGTGTCGGGTTCTGTGCTGACAGTTCAGAGCCTGGAGCTTCCTTCGAATTCTGTGTCTCCCTCTCTCTCTGCTCCTCCCCTGCTCATGCTCTGTCTCTCTCAAAAATGAATAAACATTAAAAACAAAAAAATAAAAGAAATACTCCAACCCTGAGATCAGAACAGTGTGCTTTAATAATGCAGTCTCTACCCAATTCTAGGGCTATTTAGGGAAGCATATTCATACTACTTCCTTGAAAAGTTGTAAATCTCACAAAGGTATGCCTCATTTTGGAAAACGTCATTTTGAAAAACCACCACATAAGGAAAAAAGATAATATGTGCATATATTCTGGTCCAAGTCCAAGCAGTCCCTTACTTGTGTACAGATCTGTGGCTCATGACAAATCAAGGGCGGCAAATACCTTTAATGTTCTCTCAGCCCTTCGGACCTTAGTTAAACAGATGAACAATCAGTATATTTACAGTAAAGAACAAAGAACCAAAAGGAGTAGAGAAGCCAGCTGCTTTTAACTTGTACCTTTGGCTTTTAAAGAATGCTTATCCCAGATAAGACTCCATCTCCAAGAATATGCACCTTTGTTTGCATTACATTTCTTAACTTTTTAAAAGAAAACTACTGTTTTCCTCCTATTTAAATCTTTGACTTTATCCTTGGTTAAGTTTTTGTTTTTCATCTGGAGTCTGTTGCATTTGTTTCCTGGGAACACATGTTCATTTTTGTAATGAAACTTAAGAAAGAAGTTAAAAGTTCATCTGTTTGAGGTTTATTTAACATCTAGCTTTGCAGAACTTGTCTCTCTCTGCATAGTTATACATACCTCAGCCTAGTAATTTCGATTTCGATTTCTTTATAAAACCTGAAGGGCATGAGTTTACCATCACTTCCATTGTCTTGACCGCCTGTGCAGGATTTTTGGGGGTGGTTAATGCCAGACATGAAGAGGGGATTTTTCAGGGTCCAGGTTATGCTACAATGTACATTGTGTCCTTTAAAAAAAACGCAGCAACTCTTTCATGCCACAGAGGAATCATTTCAGAAATAACTGTTGCATTTTAAATGGATACATATTAAGTGTTTCTGCCAGAACTATCAGCTGAAGTCTTAGCTCAAAAATCACCTCATCTCCAAACCCTATCACCTTTTCAGGCTACGCCTTCATCAGGTTTTCACAACATTTGCCCCTGTTGATTATTCTTTGCTTGACTTTCCCCCACGGGTGCTTTCTCTCTCCTTGCAGTCCTTCTTGTTTCTCCAAACATCCCCTGAGGAGTAGGGTCCTGGGATCTTTCCACCACCTTTTGTCTTTTTTTTCATATTTACTTTATTTTTTATTATTTTATCATTTTTTCTTCACTTTTTAAAATTATATCCACGTTAGTTGACATATAGGATAATCATGATTTCAAGAACAGAACTCGGTGATTCATCACATAGATAACACTCAGTGCTCATCCCAACAAGTGCCCTCCTTCGTGCCCATCCCCCATTTAGCCCATCCCCTCACCCAACACCCCATCAACAACCCTAAGTTTGTTCCCTGTCTTCTTGATTTCCAGTCCTCTGAAGTCATGCCCTCGGGTAGCCTCGCCTCTCTCCTCTGTGCAGAGGACTTCAGGATCTGAATGCCCAGCTACTCTTCTCCCATATTCCCAGGTCCCCCTACCAGCTGCCTGCAGTTGTGTCTTCCTACATGTCTCCTCCAAAGACTCAGACTCCGGGGTGCCTGGGTGGCGCAGTCGGTTAAGTGTCCGACTTCAGCCAGGTCACGATCTCGCGGTCCGTGAGTTCGAGCCCCGCGTCGGGCTCTGGGCTGATGGCTCGGAGCCTGGAGCCTGTTTCCGATTCTGTGTCTCCCTCTCTCTCTGTCCCTCCCCCGTTCATGCTCTGTCTCTCTCTGTCCCAAAAATAAATAAAAACGTGGAAAAAAAAAAAAAGACTCAGACTCCGATTTCTTCACCATCAGCTGCAAACTCCTCATACTATTTGGTCCCTATGTTATTCCATGCTTCAGACAAAATGAATTATCGGCCATTTCCTAAACACAACTTGCCCATTTTGTTCTCTCTGGCTAAAATGTCTTTATTCCTGGTCTCAAAAAAAAAGGCAAAAAAAAAAAAGATTTTATACAAAATGTTTTTATTCCATGCTTTATAATTCTGTAGGGTTTCATTTCAGACTCTCTTAGGCTTTATTCTTTGTTTTCGTTATGAATATTCGTGTCAAGATGTATTTTCTGACCAAGATCCCAGGTTTCTTGTGGGCAGCAAACTTCCTGCTGTCCCCTGTGCCTGCCTAAGGTGCTCAGTAGATAACTGCTCAAAGAATGCAAAACAGCCCATTGTCACAGGGCAATGAACTCATTACTCTTGAAGTACAAGGATGCCGTTTTTGGTTTGGAAAAACTAAGTTCTACAACAAACTGTCCTAAAGAAACAGTGCTAATGGGAACACTGAGATACAAATTTGCTTTGAAAAATCTGTGATAAATTCCCAAGAAGGGATATATGCTCATTGAAATAAACTCTTTCCGTATTTAAAATTGAAAGCTGGGCATGGGGTGGCTCAGTCAGTGATCTCAAGGCCATGTTAGGCTCTGTGCTAACAGCTCAGAGCATGGAGTGTCTCCCTCTCTCTCTGCCCCTTCCCCACTGGCGCTCTGTCTCTCCCTCTCTCTCTCAAAAATAAATAAACATTAAAAATTTTTGAAAAATAATAATAAAAATAAATAAAATTGAAAGCCATCTTTTTTGCATTTAAAATAGTTTAAATTATTGTGAAACTACATATATAAATGGCTAAGGAAAAGCATATCTGAAAACACATATAAACATGCTTCTCTTATAATATTTAGTTTCAAGCAACATAACTTTATCTAGACAAAGTAATGCTATTGTCCAAATGCCCGAGCAACTGGTTTAATTTTTTATATTGTAGAAACGTAGCTGAGCTCTAATTTCCCTTATCACTTTCAACAGATATCTAGAAGTATCTTTTTCAATCATATTATTAAATATTCAGAGAATTGGAAAACATATATATCACTTGAATATAGCAAGTTCTAATACCTTGGCAATATCTTAATTCATTGCTTTTTGTACCAAGGAACAACTTCAGTCAAAAAAATAAATTTTGCCTGAAAAATTAAAATAGTGGTACAGATTTTTAAGAGGGAGGGACTGGTTGATTATATTTATTCCCATTAATGTTGTTTCATATAATGTACTCTGTTATTGGCCAGGTCTTAATAACACATTACATAATACCCTGTTAATCAGAGTTCTGGTTTGTGAGTCACAGTTTTATTTTGATATTTCAGGTGCCCTAATTTTTTTTTTCCTATAAACTAATCTTTTCCAAAAAGTCTCCATGATTTATTTTCACACTTTGTTTTCTCCACGAACAGCAGCAGGCTTGAAGAGCTTTTGAGAGAAAAATTCAGGGGAACTTGTGACTTTTTTTTTTCCTTTTCTATCTCTTGATTTGTAGCCAAAACAAACAAAAAATACAAAAAACCTTCATGTTGTGAGAAGATAAAATAAAGAGTAAGTGCCATATATTCACGGTGGCCTAGGAATGAAGGCTCATGAGGCAGTGTGCCTGCCCCCACCTTTTCCAGGTGGAAAGCACGCTCCCTGCTCTGGACCAGGGTGCAGATTCCCCGCCTTCCTTCCCCTCTTCACCTTTCTTAACAGGACACGGGCTGCCGGCTTGGAGCGATAGCAAACACACCACTGGTGCTGGAGTGCACGGTTTGGGGGTAGGTAGGGGTGGGATGACGCTTCTAAAAGCAATTATGCCCAGTTGGAAATCTTTTTCAGGATGTTCTTCTTAGGATCACCCCTTTGGGGATCGACCTCTTTCAGTCCTCTCTTCTGTAATTCTTTTTTCCTTCTTTGGGCTGGGTTTTGGGGATTGCTTCGGTTTCTTCTCCTGTCTGGTCTGGTACAGTTGTCCTTCCTGCTTGACATGCTGTCTAGTGCTCATCTCTTTAGAGCCACCAGGTGGGAAGGGGAGTGAGAGACAGGAAGAGAAACAATGGGGCAGGAAGCATAGGTGTGTCTCTGGTCCAGTCAGAGGAATTCCTCAGAGTCACATGTACTGTGTTCCAATCCCATAAAGTAGATTTTATAAAAATTGGAAGCCAGAGCCCCAGATATGGTTAATTTTATCCTACAGTTTCTCTTCTGCCCAACTCACTCAAAAACTTGAGGGAAATCAGCCAGCTGACTGGGACTAGTCAGGATCCTAGCCATCTGTGTCTAGAGACTCCACTCAGAAAAAAGATAAAGGCCAACGATTTGGATCATGTGTACATGGGTGACTAGAGCAAAGAAAGAAAGGGCCTCTGAGGATCAGTAACACACAGAGATCTCAGACTTAGTCTAGACACATCCAGGAGAAGGGAAGGTAAAACCTTAACATCAAATTCACCTACGATCTGGTACAAGAGGGCTTCAGAGAACATAGTGTTGACAGACCATCTCATCCCATCTGAGATGAAACAGGCGGAAATCGCTAACAGTCATTCTTATCAGAGTTAAAATAGATGATCTGAGTCCTAAAGGACAATTTTTCCAGATAGTAACAATGTGATATTCACTCATGAGATGGCACACACTGGCCAACCCTTATCCATGCCAGGCATAGGCAGTACCACTGCTAGACCTGGCCAAGTAGGGTCCTTACGTCCACTCTGGAATGTCTTCCTGAAAATGTCTTTAGATCCTTCCTGTGTTGTGGGCCAACACCATCACCGTGTCAGGGGGCCCCAGGCCTGGACTGCTTGGCCCTAGGCCCCATTTCTCCCTTTTGGGGAACTCTCCAACCCTATCTCATTAACTCGTCTCTCCCATACCTGCTCTACAGATGCCTCAAGGAGGAGATGTAGGATTCATGCCTTTGGGGTTATCCCAGGACCTTGCGTTAAGTCCCTACTTCTAGAAGAAGAGTCTGGTAAACAGATTACTCCCACTGGATTGTATGGTATTTCTTTTACAGGATAATGCAAGACCGTGCTGCCAGAATCATGCCTACATGCCGATTTGGGGTGATTCTGACCCATGGAGGAAATAGAAGGCTACCATGGATATGGGCTACCAGAGGACCACTGACCCTTGGGCCTGAGCCATGTGCAAGATGGTTAATTGCTTCTCACCCATCCATCACTGCTTCTGGTTGGTATCTGAGAGTAGTGGAGTAATGGCAGAATTCCCTTACCCTGTGCTCTCCATGCCACCAGCCCCAGATGCAGTCGACCACCTCCTCCACTGTGTGTATTATTTTTCAGGGATTTTGAAATTACTGCTCTACAACAGACATGGGCCATACTAATCATTGTCTTCTCTTGCCTCCAACAGATACGGCGATGTTGTGCTCTTGTTGGTGATTAGGAAGCCATGCCAGATGAGGGACTGACATTCCTTGTGCAAATAGGGCCGCTTTTCTTACTTTGCCCCTCAACTACCCTCCCCACTTGTGTTGGTATGTGGAGGGCAGGGACAACATTGCAAGAGGAATACAGTGAGCATGGCCTAAAGAGTTCAAGAGAAGACGTGGTTTGAAGATGTGTTGAACTGTGTTTCCACCACAAACTCCTCACAATAAACTTAACACGACAAGAGTGAATTATTTTTCACATTATTCTGAATATTCTGGATAAGATTTGCACCTGAGCTCATTCTCAGCAAAGCACAGTAACAAGCTATGATTAGACAGTATCTAATATTCACAGAAGACTCAGTGGAAAAGATAGTGTCATGAGTATCGATGTAATTAGCATTAGATAAAGGATATAAGGCAAGAATATCTATATTGTTTCAATAGAAACAGATTCCAAGGAGCCGTGCCATTTTAAGCAGTAACAGAATTGCTGCCTTTTCACTGTGGTGGACATATAAAATTTGCCAGGAAAGTGCATTTGGTAATAAAGTCCATGAAGAGATAGTTCCTAGATCAGAACAGAAGATGACAGTGCTTAAATATCAGAAAGGATCCTCTGATCCTCTGGATCATAAACCGGTTGGATGATAAACAAATGCTTGGGTATGTCTTCTCTACCCATTCTTCTGAGCCTAAAACTAAAACTATAAATCGATATACCTTACATGGACCCATGAATTTCATTTATAAAGTCATTACAAAGACTTCTCAAAAAATTGCCCATGTTCCCATAGACACTGGGAGGAGCCCTGCCCACATCCTGGAGCTTGGCCTTCGCAGGGTCAGTATAGCACTATCTTAGCGTCCCTCCCAAAGTGGAGCTGAGCTCATCATGAAAGAAGCAACAGGCTTGTGGTCATTCCAGACAGTCATTTCTTCATCAGTGCCAACCACAATACCAGGAGCTGAAGTATGGCTCGGACTGGGGAGGGAGGTGTTTAGAGCAAGATATTGAGGAAACTGGGAGGATGCTCTCACTACTTGTTTAATTTCTATTACAACCCCCACCATCAACAGCTTCCAAAATAAATCAAGAAACCAGAGTGCTGAGGGTTGAGAGAAACCTCAAGACAAACCACAAGCATTTCTCACTTTAAACTAGATTGTAACTGTTAAGCTTTCTTTCTTTGGAACCCATAGTCCCCACTATTAGCAGGATGGATATCAACAGCCTATGCAGCAAGATGCTAAATGAACACTTTTCGGATTTTCAGGAAGTTTTAATGGGTCCCAAATGGAGTTTAAAGAAGTGTTAGGTATTCCCACATTTTAAACAGACTGCCTCAAATTGGAATTTGACATAAGAAGAGCTTACTTAGAATTGAAAGAATGAGCCAAGTTAAATTCCACATCACCCCGACCCAGAAATTTAAACAAAGCTGGGACTTTTAGAGAAGGTGAGAGTCATGTCTGAGGAAGAAGAAGAAAGTGTTCTCCATACCTCTGAAGCCAAGTGAGAAGAGCTGCAAGAGAATTTTAAAAATTATAAGAACCTGGGGCTTCTGGGCTGTTCAGTTGGTTGAACATCCGACTCTTGATTTCCGCTCAGGTCATGATCTCACAGTTCATGAGTTCGAATCCCACATCAGTATCTGAGCTGACAGCATGGAGCCTGCTTGGGATTCTCTCTCCTTCCCTCTCTGCCCCTCCCCTGCTTGCACACTGCATTCTCTCTCTCAAAATAAATAAACTTTAATGAATAAAAAATAAAAATTATAAGAACTCAGCATATTTCCTACATAAGATTTACCACTTAGGCATATATTTGGGAGAGGAGAAAAGAAATTATGATACAATTATTTGGCTGGACAGCTACAGTATATTTTACTTGGTTTCCTGTTGTTAATTCTTTCCTCTGGCCAAATTAATCTTTAATGCTAACCTCGTTTGGGGGAATTTGTTGGATTAAGACTGAAAAAGCTCAATTTATTTAAATGTCTCATTTTTGTTTATTAACAAGCATAGACATCTTATTTGCTTTTCTTAAACTTTCTCCTTGTACAAATCTCATTTTTTTGGAAAAGATTAAAGAATCAGGGAAACTAATGGAATGACAAAATCTCCTCTCAGAGTTATACCAAAACTGTAGCCATAGAATGCAGATGGAGAATATCTACTATAAATAATGTTTGAAGATATAACACTGTTTTCTTAGACCACTGTTATTATCTTCACAAGGAATAAGATATTCTTCCGACACTTAAATTTATGCATTTAACTTTATCTCATGAAAGATAATTTGTCTAATGCCCAGAATAAAGATAGTGAGGAATTAGTTGCACCGCAGGTAACTGTCCCACATGGCACTGACCTGATAACTTGGTTACTGAAAGCCACAGGTCGGAGCTATTAACAATTAACTAAGGTAAGCTGCAATTGTGCCTTGTGATAAGAATGACCTTGTTTAAGAATACAGTTCACAGGTGAGCAGTGAGGTTTAGGTAGCGCTAGGCTTAGAATAAGCTCTGCATATGCCCTAATATATGTGTGCACACAAAAATTACAGTGTTCACCAACTTTATTCCAATATTTACAAGAAATTTTATTTTTCAGTGACAGAATCAGTCATTGTGAAGTTTATTTTACATGGTTGGATTTCATAAAATAATATCATCTGACTTACTTCCTTATATGAGCTAAAAAAAAGTCTTTGTGATATGATTTCAGGAACACTATCTTTTAAATTTCATGTCATATCTGAAATATTTGGCTTTCAAAAGCTTGTACATCCGAACAATCCATTGCTTTTTGCATTCTACAGTAAGAATTCATTTAAGGATTTCCAACCATGCTAAACATCTGTTCTTTCTGCCATTGAAGTAAAGGAAAATCATAAATACTGCAGCATTTGTTTGATGAGCAAATGGAAATGCACAATCTGATGCATCCTTTTCCTTTCTTTCCTTTTTTTTATTTGTCTGACTTGAGCAATCATCCAGATTTTGATCAATTAGATATTTTGTACTATACTGATTTTTTCACTGCAGAAAATATGAATGCAAAAAAAAAAAAACATTTGAATTCTGAGAAATAAAAAACGTGAGATCTTAGTCTTTCAATGACTCACATAAGCAAACATGAAAGGAGTCTAACCTCAAATGACTTATTCAAAGCACCAGGACCTGTATGTTCTGTGCTTACCGAGGATTTGCGGGGCTCCAGAGAAGACAAGTAAACAAAGGCATCTGCTGGTACCTCAAACAGGTCTTGACACATTGTCCTAAGCAACTTTCCACACCGAAACAGTTTTCAAAGTACAAGTAAAACCTCGGATTGCAAGTAACTTGTCCTGCGAGTTCTGCAAGACGAGCACACCTTTCTAATAAATTTTAACTTGATAAACGAGCGATGTCTTGCAATATGAGTCGTACTTGATGCGGAATGTCACATGATCACAACTGAGCCAATAGTTCTTGAAATTCACTTTGATATACAAGTGCTTTGGATTACAAGCATGTTTCTAGAAGGCACTGTATTCGCCAAGTTTTACTGAACATCAAGTTTTTACTGAGCTTGATGCTCTATGTGCTTTGTTTATCTCCCAGTTGGGAATAGAGTAAGCAGAATACTAAAAATTACATCCACTGGAACTGTTTTTGAATAAATTACTATTACTATCTTGAGGAACACTAATGTCCCACAAACATGACTTGGGGAAGCTGGGCTATAGATCTGTGTTTGGAAGTAATCAATATTCTTGTGGTATTAAATCCTTGAGACTATATGCAATGGTTCCCAGACAACAGACAGACCAGAATGGAACTTCGCAGAAGGACACCACAAGCTCCAGGACAGGCGGGGTGTTATACTGAGTTTCTTATGCATGTTGTAGACCCACAAAAATTTTAAAGTAAGAAGAACAGACATCACATAGTTCAATTCCCTCACTTCATAGGTAGGGCAATTAAGGACTAAAGAATTAGGTGATTTACTTAAAAGTTACACAGCTTGGTTCCTAGTTGCTCATCAAAATCAATGTATTAGCCTAAGGAAACTCACATGGAACAAAAGCAGCACGTTCTGGTCGCAAGACATTAAAGTACATTAAAATAATTTCTTAATATAGAAGACGAAGGAACCTACAGGGCCCCTTCCTTCCTTCATGCAGTTTCTCATAATGAGGAGGGAACGTTTTGAGCGGACAAAGCACATTAAACCCTTTTTGGAAGCCACCACACAAGGAGAGTGCTCATGACAATGATAAAAAGAGAAAGAGAAAGAGGAAGAGGAAGAGAAAATCCCCATGGTTTGTACTTTTATGTAGCCTTTTGTTGCCTCATTTGAGAATGTCAAATACAGAAAAAAATAGAGTATTTTTGTTTCTCTTGACTCCTCAACCATCCAGTCAACTAATAAAAGAGTAATGTTTTGGTTTGTTTTGTTTTCTCTGCAGCCAAGGACTCTGTGTATGTTGACTTAAATAATTCAAAATGGTATAATCCAACTTCCGGCAGCATTTCACACTCATTTTTATATTCAAAAATGACAATGAGGGGCGCCTGGGTGGCTCAGTCGGTTAAGCGGCCGACTTCGGCTCAGGTCATGATCTCGCGGTCCGTGAGTTCGAGCCCCGCATCGGGCTCTGTGCTGATAGCTCGGAGCCTGGAGCCTGTTTCCGATTCTGTGGCTCCCTCTCTCTGACCCTCCCCCATTCATGCTCTGTCTCTCTCTGTCTCAATAATAAATAAACATTAAAAAAAAATTTTTTTAAATGACAATGAGAAGAAACTGACTGGCAATGTATTTAGCAGGCTCCTAAGACAACTACGGCTTTGGAGCTGCTGAACATCCAGTCTCTTCTCCTCACAGTAAATGGTGTTTGCTCATATGACACAGGCCACTGCACCTCTAATTGCTGCACAACTGTACCTTTGATCTGTTTTCATTTTCTATCTAATTAAATGTAAATATTATTTCACATTATAAGCCAATGGAATGAGGTGTCATCTTCCCACCCTTCTCTACATCTTCTTTATTTCCTGGAGCAGGTGCCATAATAGATATTCAATATAAATACCTATAAAACAGAGATAACAGTAATGTCACCCTCATAGTCTTATCAAGAAGTTTAAGTGAGGTATGATACATGACAACTCTTTGTAAACAGTAAAGCACTACTACCCTGCTCACCAGCTATTGCCCTACTAGGTATTTACCCAAAGGATACAAAAATACAGATTCAAAGGGGCACATGCACCCCAATGTTTACAGTAGCATTATTAACAAGAGCCCAGCTATGGAGAATGCACAAATGTTCATCAACTGATGAACGGATAAAGAAGATGTGATACACACACACACACACACACACACACACACAGGAATATTACTCACTCATCAAGAAGAATGAAATCTTGCCATTTGCAATGATGTGGATGGAGCTACAATGTATTACACTAAGCAAAATAAGTCAGAGAAAACAAAACCATATGATTCCACTCATATGTGGAATTTAAGAAACAAAACAGATGAACATACGGGAAGGGGGCAACAAAAAAAGAGAAGAGAGGGAAACAAACCACAGGAGATTTTTTTAAATGTTTATTTACTTATTTTTGAGAGAGAGAAAGAGCACAAGCAGGGTAGGGGCAGAGAGAGAGGGAGGCACAGAATCCAAAGCAGGCTCCAGGCTCTGAACTGTCAGCACAGAGCCCGACATGGGGCTCGAACCCACGAACCATGAGACAATGACGAAGAGGAAATCAAGTCAGCCACATAACTGGCTGAGCCACCCAGGTGCCCCAAACCACAAGAAATTCTTAATGAAGCAGAACAAACTGAGGGTTGACAGAGGGACGTGGGTGTGTGATGGGCTAGATGGGTGATGGGTATTAGGAGGGAGCTTGTTGGGATGAGCACTGGGTGTGTTGTATGTAAGTGATGAATCACTGAATTCTACTCCTGAAATCAATGTTGCACTATGATTGCCTATGTTAAGTACTAGAACTTAAATAAATTAATTTTTTTAAAAAGTAAAGCACTGCTTATACATTATAGATTATTATGATTACAAATGTCAACATTATTATTTATAAGATGCTGCTCTAAACATTGTAATGGATATTAAAAAGAATCAGAACATTTATAAAGCATAAGATCACAATTCTTAGCATATAATTCTTCAACAGCATTTATTGAATCAAATATAAAATCAATATGCTACAAATGGAACACAGTGGAATGTGGGTACAGAATAAAGGGTGAGCCAGAGCCTCATAAAACTAATGTAGAAAATGAGTATTAAAGTAATTTCTTCAAAAGGTGAGAAGTATAACTTCATAATTTGGTGGGGAAGACAACATAAGGCAAAGAGCATTGGCAAAATTAAAAATGGCAGGAACTTATTAAAAATAAGCAAGGAACTGTAATGATAAAGTGCAAAGAATTAGACAGTAACTAAAGGATCACAACTAGGGTCAGTATTTGTGATGATGATGAAGTTGGAAATTTTTCTGTATATAGACCTAAGAAAAAGAAGTAAGGCAATCTAGGAACTGAATAAGAGGTAGCTCTTTTCCACACAACCATCTCAAAGAGGTGATCTTTGCTTCACTTTAAAGATAGCTTTTCATCTATTCTCCAGTCTAATCTTTCAACTCTAGAATTAGACAACGAATTCTTCAGCATCCACATTTGCAGGGCTAATATAAGTCAAGGCTCTAAGTTAATGTGTCCAAGAATGAACTTCTGCCCCCCTGCACCCAAGTCCTTGCTGCCTCAAGTCTTCTTCATCTCAGGAAACGTCACCACCTTTTACTCTTCGGTTAGGTGAACGTGCTTGGAATCATTTTCAACTCCTTTGCTTCACTTACAACCCAAATCAAACCATCAGCAAATTCTATCAGCTTACCTATCAAAATATTTCCTAAAACTGAATGTACCTTTTCTCACCATTCCTACGCTACAGTGCTAGTCACACTGACAAATTCCAACAGCCTCTTACATGGCCGCCAGGCTTTCTCTCACTCTCCACCGTCTATAATCCAAACAGTAGAGAAAATTACTCTCTTAAAACATAAAAAAGTTAGTGCTACTCTCTTGCTCAAAGGCCTGCAGTTTCACTTAGAATAAATTCCAAACTCCATCCCATGACCTAAAGAATGACATGATCTCAGCCCTTACCTTCCTCCCTTACCTCACCTCTTCTATGACTATTTGCCCCTTAGCTCCCTACTCTCCAGCCGCAGTGGCCTCCCTCATATATTCCTGGAAAACACCAGACAACACATTCCCACTGTGGGGTGGGGGGAGCTTTTGCACTTCCTCTTCCTCCTATTTGGCACACCCATCCCCTAAACAGTCACGTGTTTCCTTCCTGTTTCCGTTCAAATGTCACCCCTTCAGAAAAGTCTTCTCTGCCATCTCATCTAAATATTAACTTTAAGCATTCTCTGTTCCGTTACCAAGCTTTATTTTTCTTCATTGCAATTATCATTGCAGACCCTGCCTTTTGTAGAACTTGTGTATTTGCCTGTAGTATATCTCCCCCTGTTACAAATTAAGTGGCATGGTACATGCCATCTGTCTTACTACTGTGTTCCAAGCACCAGGGCCTGGAGTATAATGGACACTAGATAGATGTTTGCATTTAACGCTTATTAGTCTCCAGAGCCCTACTTTTTAATCAAGACAGTATGCGTTTGATAGTTGTGATTTTTATATATTACCATCATTTGAAGAAGACTAACTGAATCCTGCAGTTTTTCAACCATACTGCTCAGGCGTACATTTAGCATTATAGAAGTGAGTCGCTACCTGACCCACTGCACACATTCCCGGGGGGAATCCGTGTCTACATCCCTGCAGGTGAGCCTCCAGAGAAAAGTTCTGTTCTGCATGAACCCAATGGCCTGCCCCAGCCTACTGGCTTACCTGTGGTCAATAGATTCACGGTCAGCCCACAGACACCACCTCCTTGGAACACTGGACAGAACCAATCATATTCATCTCTTGAGAGTTTAGAGATAGGAAAGTTTGAGATGGAAATAATGAACAGAGCTGGATGATTTTAAGAAACTGAAAGCAAGACAGCCATTCTAGGTGTTTTGCAAGCAAAAGACAAAGAGTAGGATGACAAGCAAATGTGCTGAGCGATGCCGAGATTCCCTGGCGATTTTCCAGGAGAGTCCTAGGAGGGACATAGAGAAGAGACCACCTTCCCAATTCAGCTCCAGCCTTTGTGTGTCTTAAAAATAAATCCCGAGTTTCTTTAGGCACTGAGGTAGACCACATTTCCTTGATCCCAAGAAAACCATGACATAATCTGCCTAAATATGGACTAAGAACTACAGAACATGGAACATCATCCATAGTCTTCTTTCGCTTTTGACAGGAAGGGGACTATAGGTTAAGTGGCAGAGTTCTGTTAATCGTCTATGAGGCTCATGCAGTTTCATGTTTATCCATAAGTCACACAAGGCACTTTAACTACCTGTTCCTTATCTATGAACTTAGATGTTGTATTCACCTTATAAAAATATAATGAAATCAGCTACCAATAGAAGTCCCAGGGATGAAAGTTTGAACTGGAATCTCTGAGGCTACTTGCTGCTAAGCCATGCTTCCCAAGGTTAGCTCTCAATTAGCAAAGCAAAATATAGATTTGAAGCAATTATCTGGATAATTCAAGCAAAAACATTACTTTGACTTGAATTGCCTGAATAATTGCAAGTTAATAATCTCTTCACTACTGACCTCCTAGCAAGTCAATTGTCCAGGTAATAGAGACAAAGCATGGTGGTAGCTTCAATTACCCAAATAATTGCATGCTTGCTTCACTCAACCTTATCAATGAGTCCTGGCCATGATATAACGAACATGAGTAGAGAAATGACCTGAGTTGACAGCTAAGGCCAGACCTATCAACGGGAGGTGAAAAGTCACAGGACAAAAGTCAAGAAGGCTTTGTTAGGAGACACAAGTGTGTGAAGTAGGAACTGCTCGAGTGGGAAGAGCCACCTACTACAATGCCACTTGATGAGGACGGGAATGGAAGTGGGGAAAGATGTATTCTGATGATGACAAATTCTCATATATGTGAGAAACGTGGGGGAATAAAATGGCTTTCTAAAATCCCAAAGAGTCACTATGCAATAGGCTTAGCTGTGGATTAAATCACAAAAGTTAAAAAATTTTTAAACGTAAGTCCAAAACAGTGTCATCCCTGTGCTTAGACATTGAATGTATTTTAAGTTTACTTATTTGAGAGAGAGAGAGAGAGAGAGAGAGAGAGCAGAAAGGGGCAGAGAGAGAGAGGGAGAGAGAGAATCCCAAGCAGGCTCTACACTGTCAGCACAGAGCCCGACATGGGGCCCGACCCCACAAACCGTGAGATCATGATTTGAGCCAAAACCAAGAGTCGGATGCTTAACTGACTGAGCCACCCAGGTACCCCCACATTGAATAATTTTAAGTATACTATTAGTAAAATTACATTCAACAAACTAAAAACACAAACACTCTCCACTCATAATTTATTTTTATAGTTTTTTACTAAAGTGTGATTTCCTCAATTTGCCTCTCTAATACTATGTACAGAGAAAAAAAATAGGTGTAATTTTAAATATAAATAATCTGAGCTGCACTAAATCAACAATGACCATATTTCTAGAACTGCAGGCATTCATGAAATACTGACTCTATAGCTATAGTGCTTTAAATCCATCTTCCAATAAAATAATTTCCACTGAAAGGCTGACTTCCCTGTGAGGAATTGGTCATTTGTGTTCTGAAAGTTATAACTGAATTATAGTTTGAGATATACTGATTTATCATATTTATTCAACAAACTTTTATTACACACCTACAGTGTGAGAACTAGCGTGCTTTCACATATACACATTTATTTGCACTACAAAGCAAGTCAAACATCATCAATGCATTTCACCACGAGCTACTTTATTTCTGTTACCAAGCTGCAGCTTTTATATTAAAGTAAAACAGAAATCTAAACAGGACAGTGATATAAAGGGAACTAGTATCCGGATATTAATCCAGACTCTGTCCAATGACTGTGTTTTCTATACAATGTGCTTGTTGATATAGAATGTCAAGGTTTCCCTCCTACTAAAATTTCTGACTCTCTTTATTATAACCGAATCTATAGTAATACATTTTGTGTGCTACCAGTGATGGTAATTATTATTTATAATATTGCCAAAGGTTTTTTTCGTACATTCTGTGACCCAAATGAATCTCTCTATTGGCAACCGACCTGTTTTCGTGAAAGAAAATCTGAAATGTGCAGTTAAGAGAGTGGTTTAGTATTACCTGAGTGGTTTTTTTTTGTTTTGATTTGTAAGAATTATCCCTGCTTTAATTTTTAGATACATTATAAGTTACAGTATACATGGAAATGTACCAAATTACTTATGTCTCCATTTGTTATCTATCAGGTTTTTTTAATCTTTCATTGATTGATTGCTCTAAATTACCAGTGGTCCTTCACTTGTATTTTGGAACACATAAAACCATATTTGAGGACTCAGTGTTGTAATTTATTGTGTCTGATGTACAGTCGGTCAGATATGGACCCTAGGCGAATGAATTACCCAAGGTTGTGCAAACTGCTGCTAAAGGCAGGCCGTGAGACCTTATCAGAGGAAATCAGCAAGGCAAGGCACAGCTTTGAGTTTACGTAAGAGGCAGTAGGGTACAAATAACTGATATGCCAAATCAGGTAAGGATCGGTTCTAGAAGCCACCCTGCGCTATATAAACAGCGTGTGTTTGTTCAGATGTCTGCCTTGATCGTTTTCCTCCCTTTTTGTTCAAGGAATGCAAAAGCTTCAGGCTGATTGATCCCAGGAAAGAAGTCAAATGGGCTGCATGACCTACTTTGTGGCTCTGTTACCAATACCATAAGAGCAGTTACATTCAATTAGATGCCACTGAGCTGGCAGTTTTTATCGGCTCTCCTCTCAAGTCTGCCGGTGTGCATGTGTGTGTGTCGGCACATGCCCACCTCTCCCTCCTTCTCCCTCTCTCTCTCGCTCGCTCTCTCCTCTTTCTCTCTCTCATTCTCTCATTTCTTACATAGTGACATTTCACAGTTGGCACCTATATTGGCCCTAGTAACGAAATACCAGGCCCTGGTAACAAAATGGTATGTCAACAAGTTCACCGGGAGGCCATTCTGGAGGGATTATCAGGAAGGGTATTATTAGGAAAGCATTCCCATTTGCATTTGGTTCAATTTGGCTCTGGCTCCATCCACATTTGTTCTTCGATTTTTTTTTTAACTGCTATGCATGTTTGAGGGGAAGCTGGATGACATTTTATTTATTTTAAGTTGTCTTTTTTTTTTCCTAAGAGCAGCAAAAGGAAGGATGTTTTTGAGAATAATCTTTTTTTAGTTACTGATTTCTACAAGCAAAAGCTTTTTCTTATATTTAAATAATTCCTTTTGTAAAACAGACTATGTAACTTTGAAAAACAGCTGCTATACAAAAGTACTGACTACTCGCCCTAACGATTTTCTACTCCACGAGGCGTTTCAGTGCTGTGTACTATCTTATTAAAAGTACTCTCCAGAGCGCATTGGTAATCTAATTGTAACTATTTGACAATTACCCTTTCCTTTACACTGAAAAGCATCATGTGACAATGTGACAAAAGTGAACATGAAGCTGCATGGTGCATCTTGGATGTATGATGAATGGTACATTTGTGTTGGTGTTGTTTTTTTTTTTTTTATAATTTTTAAATTTTTTTTTTCAACGTTTATTTATTTTTTTTGGGACAGAGACAGAGCATGAATGGGGGAGGGGCAGAGAGAGAGGGAGACACAGAATCGGAAACAGGCTCCAGGCTCTGAGCCATCAGCCCAGAGCCTGACGCGGGGCTCGAACTCACGGACCGCGAGATCGTGACCTGGCTGAAGTCGGACGCTTAACCGACTGCGCCACCCAGGCGCCCCGGTGTTGTTTTTTTAAGCACAGTTGGTCTTTTTCCCTGTTGTTCATTTTCAAATATTTACTGGGTAGCTACTGTATATACAGGACCGACCAGGGACGCTGAAGTGCACAAAGTATATAACCTCAGTGAACATGTCACCTATCATGGAAAATAACCTAGAGACACAAACACTTTGCTTCTGACCCGAAACATAACATACCCTCTTCCAAGAGGAGGAAAAGGTATCTCCTAGATAGCAGATCTGAAGAAGATTCCCCAAGGATATGGTATTTGAGGGAGAGGATGTTTAGGCCTTCCACATGGGAGATAAAAGGCTAAGAATCCAAAGCAAAGAGAGGGACCAGAGTAAGGAAAACACAGGCTGTCATAAGTCACTGGGAAGTTACCTATTTTGATGAAACCAAAAAAAAAAAAAATGATGTAAGAGAAGGGCTCAAAGGAGGACCAAGATTCAATCATAGTAAGTCTTGCGTGCCCATCATCCACAAAATAGAAAGAATATAACTGATGTCCAAAGAGAAGGAACAGTAAAGAGACAGCGTGCCTCCAAAAAGAAAGAACCTAAGAAAGTCAGCCCCTTGCCATGTTCAGTTCCTACTTCCAACCTGTTCTGAAGCCCAGATGCATGGCCGACTGTGCATAGGTCTGAGAATCCCTGTGTGTGTGTGTGTGTGTGTGTGTGTGTGTGTGTGTGTGTGTGTGTGTGAGAGAGAGTGTGTGTGTTTAATTCATGTACACACAGGCTCTCATATCATAAGCCTCCCCGTTCTTTTATTGTCTCAAGATATTTGCAGTGTTTTTTAACTTGCAAATGAAGAAACATTCATAAAACCAAAAGTGAAACAGGACAGGACTCCAGGGAACCACTTATCACACATGTGAATAAATAGCAGGGGTTACTAGAAGCAGTACATGAAGAAAGTACAAAGTTATTTCCTGCCAGATACCGAACGGCTTAAACGTCTGATGCTAAGGACGAACAGAAGCTGAGGAAAACCAACAGGAAAACTAATGACCCAACAAGTAGAGGAAAAGTCATCTGCACGTTCTGCTTCACAGCGACTTCTGCGTGCACAGATCAAAGTTGTCACCTACAGCATTTCAGAGCATGAACAATTTAATCACAATTTCCTGTCTCTGAGGTCTTGGACTTTAATTTTATTTTAACATGCATGTTTTAGAGGTAAAAGGAAAGGGTTTTTAAATGCATCCTTAATTACAAAGGTCAAAAACAGAATATGATGTATTTTCAGCCCTATTCAAAACCAAACCCTAATGTCATTTCAAGATGACACATCAGTTAGAGAAGCAATGTGGTCTTCAGTAGTGCTCAAATTTTAGCAAGCACCAAATAATCTGGGCAATAGTTAAGATGCTGTTTTCCTAGGCTTCACTCCTATATATTCTGATTCCTTAGATCAGATGTGTGGCCAAGAATCTCCACTTTTAACAAATATCCCAATTGGTTCTGATGCAGAAAGTTCCTGGATGAAGCCTTGAGAATTCTTTTTTTTTAAGTTTATTATTTATTTTTGAGAGACAAAGAGAAAGCACACACATAAATGGGGGAGGGGCAGTTGGGGGGGAGAGAAAGAGAAAGAGAGAGAGAGAGAGAGAGAGAGAGAGAGAGAGAGAGAATCCCAATCAGTAAGCAGGCTGCTAGCTGTCAGCAGAGCCCAGTGTGGGACTCAAACTCCCAAACTGTGAGATCATGACCTGAGCCAAAAGTCAGATGCTCAACCGACTGAGCCACCCAGGCGCCCTAGCCTGGAGAATTCTTATCACTGATCTTTAGTAAGCAGCTTGGGCCAGCAGAATAATCATCGACCTGTATGTCAGAAGTCACAACTTGTCTAGGGCTGTTTATTCAAACTAACAAATATTAATTCTATCCTTCCCATTTCAGTTATTGTCAAGTTAAAATAATATAATAGACCATGACTACAGTATTCATTGATTGCTATTCATGTTACAAGTCACAAGAGGGAAAGCTTGTTGATTCCCTGGGAAAGTTCCTTGAGTATCAAAGGAGTGCATGACTGAGATTCTTTACAGGTATGAATTCGACAGCAAAATCAAATGTTTGCAGGGGGAAAAAATCTCTTTGTTTTGATATAAAACGGGTTTCCTTTCTCAAGGCCTCGTTCTTTCTCAGTGGCCAAGGGTTAACAAAATCATGACATTTCCAGGTATTCTTTTTTCTTTTAGTTTAAAACTTCACTTCCTTTGGGTAAATATTCAGTCAAATTCAAGTATTATTATTTCCATCACTATCCACAGCGCCTTACTTCCCCCTGTCTTGTGGCCTTCACCTCCCGCTCTTACTTCCTTTTCTCCAGATGCTGGTGCCTCTCTGTTAGAGCTGCAGGCGGGAAAAGGGGAGTGGGCTGATGGGATTGTCCCTCAGGAGAGACACCACATGTCTGGTCTGGGTGGTCCTTTGCCTTCTACTGCTGCTGTCAAACCTCAATCCATCCCTGGAACTGTCTGTTTCAGCCTGGACAGCATCTGAAGCTGGGCTCAGCATATGAAGCATTCCATGTGTGTGGGTCCCCCGCGGGACTCCAGTGCAGGAAAGCATGGCTGCCCCCCTCAAAATCCACTGTAGAGGGGGTTCCAGGCAGACCCTCTGGTGACAGAGCTCTCTTACTGCCATGGGTGGCCCCGTGTGATGCTGGGGAAAGGGCTCGCCCTTCCAGATTTTTTCACAGGCGACTCTAGGCCTATTGGCAACTGGTGAATCAAACTCAGCTTTGAGGGAATTGGGGGCTCATCCTTGCCTTCTACCAAGTTCTGTCGCTCCCCAAACTCTACTACCCACACTGCCAAATCACTGCACTTGTCTCTAGGCAGGTTTTACTGCCAAGCAGACATCCCTAAACTCTAGTCCCCTGTGCCCAGAATGGCCTCCCCAAGGTCCAGCAATGACCCTAGTGGCCCCCATTTTCAAGCAGAGACAGGTTGAGTACACAGCCTCCACCAAAGGGACCAAGAAAAGTCCAGTCTTCAACTTTCCTCTCTACTGCTTCTCTCTTTCCCCAGCTAAATTGTCTTTTTATCTCTTGTTGTAATAAACTAAAAAAACAAAAATAAAAATAAATAAAAAATTAATTTTGCCTCATTCATATTTGGTTTGAACCATAGGCTTCCAGATGCCAGTGTGGAGTATTCCTTCGGAATTCTGTCTTTTATTCCCTGCTGCATGCTGTCTCCCAAGAAACCATGCACTTTTAGTGTGGTTACCAGGCATGATAGGGAGTGTACTTACTTCTTAAACACAACAACAACAAATGATTAAGAAAAGGAATTAAACACACTGCTTACGCTTTAAGGCATTTACAACTGAATGGATGACTGAAGCAGACAATTATAACACAATGTGCTGATTACAATCACAGAGATGGGGGCCCGGATCATCCTGGGAGTTCACAGTGGGGAGCCACTTGGACCAGACCTTGAGCACTGGGAATATTTCTTGTGAGAAAGCGCTATTGGGTCCAAGGTAAGGTGGTGGATGGAGAAAGGCTAGCAGAATGGCCAGCTGGAGCAAGTTACAACACAACCTGCTAATTACTCCCCAGGAGTCACCAGTTCAATTGTAAATGGCTTAAGTATATAAGCAGTGTACTTTAGTTTGTCTCTGATCAACATTTCTGTATCAGTGGCACTTAACACTAAAACTTGGTAGAGGCTCTTAAATTTTTTAACTACTTTGCTAATATATTAATTACATTAAAACTAATGCAATTACTACTACTGCTACTAGATAATGAAATGCTGCATCAAAGGTTTGTCATGTAGCATATAAGAACTACTTAAATGTAATGGAGGCCTGGGGGGCTCAGTCGGTAAAACATCCAACTTCAGCTTAAGTCACGATCTCGAGGCTCATGGGTTCAAGTCCCACATCAGGCTCTGTGCTGACAGCTTAGAGCCTGGAGCGTGTTTCAAGTTCTGTGTCTCCCTCTCTCTCTGCCCCTTCCCTATCATGCTCTGTCTCTTTCTCAAAAATAAACATTAAAAAAAATTTTTTTTTAAGTACCACCAAGGGCTCCTGGCCTGCTCAATCAGTACAGTATGGGACTCTTGATCTCGAGGTTGTGAGTTCGAGCCTCATGTTGGGTGTAGAGATTCCTTAGAAACCAAAATAAATGAAACATAAATAAATGAAACATAAATAAATAAATAAATAAATAGTCACCAAGCAGGTGCCAAGCACCACTATTAGATTCTAGCTCCTGGGGAACACATATGGTTGGTGAATGGCCTTTTTGTCTAGTGGCAAAGACACAGACAATTATAGTCAATGTGACGAGGGTTCTATGGGACATAGAAAAGTCTGTGGGGAAAGAGAAGGGCAAACCTTACTTAAGAAAGTCGGAGAAACAGGTACACAGAGTAGATTTAAAGATGAAAAGAGTTTGCAAGGCAATGGAAGTTCCAGCCTGTGCCAACACAAGGAGATGGTGAAAAGCCCAATCTGAGGATCAGGGGGTGGCTGGTCTGGCTGAAACATGTGTTCTGTTGGCTCAGGTAGGAGATAAGGCAGGAAAGAGGTGTCACATGACACAGAAAGCTAATAATAAGACCAATACTGATAGTGCACTATGAGCCCCTACTATGTTTAAGGATTAGGCTGAAAACAAGCAGTGTGTGGGGTCTATGCTTAATCTTCACAACATGAATATTGTTAACCATTTATACCATGTAAAGCTTTGCCCAGAGCTTCATCCGTTGCTGTCCATTACGCAACAAACAGAAGTTGGTTAATACTGGTTATATTTGTTGATTATTAAATTCTCACTGTCCCAGGACTGCACATTTGTGATTACTGAAAACCTGAAGCCATGAAACACAGCCCATGCTAATCCTCAAGCAGTTAAGAAGCAATTCTGTGACTTCATTGAATTCATACTAAGTCTCACCTTCAAATGAGATCCACAGAGTCATCCTGTCCCAAACCTGGTATGAATCCATATGCTTCCCCTCTGGATTCAATGTCAAAACTTCCAAATTGTACTGCTGTTCTGACTCCCTATCTGCATAATGAATCCCCAATGGGACTGGTCCCGTGAGATGACACATTGCCATTTCTTGCCATGGGTCTCTATCTGTTGCACCTGATGGTGAATTAAAACCAAGTACCTCAACTCTTTTCCCTCATCAGATAACTAGATGGGCTGTCTTGGAACCCAAATCATCCGCTTAAAAGTTTTGCAATTGGTACTGATGCTTACCCTCTTTAAAGGTCAACTTTAAGGTATACTCTCCCTGAACACCAGCCCAGATAACTTTCCTTATATATTCTTCTTTCCAGACCAGGTCATCCCATAGCCTCTTCATGCCTTCTGCACAAACCCATGAAGGCTACAAAATTGAATAAGCTTTAAGAATAAACAACCAAATAAACAAATAAGTAAATAAATTAATATATATTAATATATAAATAAATTAATATATAATGAATAATAATAAATATAATATATTAATAAAATATAATAAATAATAAAACAATATATTAATATATATATAATGTTTATATTCAATATAGTTAACAGAATAATGGCCTCCCCAAAAAGTCCACATTGTAATCCCTGGAATCCATAAAAACATTGCTGTAAATGGAAAAGAATTTTGCAGATGTGATTAAATTAAGGGTTGGTAGATTCTTGAGATAGAAACATTACCCTAGATTATCACATGGACCAAAGTAATCATAGGGAACCTTCTAGGAGGGAGGCAAGGGGGCCAGAGTCAGAACAAGAGATGCAAAAATGGAGTCCAGGTCTGGAGTGAGACACTTGCAAGTTAGAGGAAGCATTCTGGCACCCACGAGTGCAGATGGCCCTGAGAAACTGGAAAAGGCACAGACACAGGCTCTCCCCTGGACCCCTTAGTAGAATATAGTCCTGCTGACACTCCTTTCTAAACTCTTGACTTCCAGAACCATAAGAAAAATAAGGAATAAATAAGTAATAAATACATAATATATAATAAATAAGTAATAGTTATATAAGTAATAAAAAAGTAAATAAATATATAATAAGTAATAAATTGTATAATATTACTATATTATAATAATATATATTATATATGTAATACACAAACACATAATAGAATATTATTCTATATAAAAAGAATGAAATCTTGCCATTTGTAACAACATGGATGGAGCTAGAGAATATAATGCTAAGTGAAGTAAGTCTGTCAGAAAAAGACCATAATAAACAAGCAAAGGAAAAAAGAGACAGACAAAAAACAGAGAACAAACTGATGGTTACCAGAGGGGAGGGGGGGATGGATGGGGGGATGGGTGAAGTAGGTGAAGGGGATTAAGAGGACGCTCATCTGGATGGGCACTGAGTAATGTATGAAATTGTTGAATCACTATATTGCACACCTGAAACTAATATAACACTCTATGTTAACTACACTGGAATTAAAATTTAAAACCTTAATAAAAAAAAAGAATTTAGAAAATAAAGAGCGAATTGAATCTAAAGTAAGTAGAAAGAAAAAAAAAGACTGAGGATGAGAACAAATTCCAATGAATAAAAACCAGAAAAACAGTAGAAAAGTAAACAATATCAAAATTAATTTCTCTGAAAAGACTAATAAACTTCTCATAAGAGTCTTCCGCCTGCAAAAGAAAGCAAGACAGAAATTGCCAGTATTTGAACTGAAGAGTGGATATAATTTCATATTCGTGGCCTAAGACTGCAATAACAAAGGACCTCATACTTTGTGGCTTAAATAACAGAAATTTATTCTCTGGAGCACAGAATTACAAAACCAGAAGCCTCTAGGGAGGCTCCTTCTTTGCATGTCTCTGGCTTCTGAGGGCCCCAGCTATTCCCCGGGTACAAGCACGGGTGACGTCTGTGCCTCCCACTTCACACGGCCATCTTTTCCTTGCGTGTCTCTATGTCCTCACAGAGTGCTCTCCTCTCCGTGTCTCTCTCTTCTTTTTACAAAGTCATACTGGATTAAGGGCCACCTTACTGCAATATCAACTCACCTTAACCTGACTAATTATATCTGCAGTGACCCTATTTCTAGATAAGGTCACATTCACAGGACTTCAACATTATCTCCTGGGAGGGCACAATTCAACTCCTAATACACTACAGCTGGCCTCTGAATAATGCAGGGGTTGAGGCGCTGACCCCTGCACAGGTACAACTCCACATATAACTGACTCCCCCAGACCTTAACTATTGCCTGCTGTTGACCAGAAGGCTTACCGATAACATAAACAATTAACACACATTTTGTATGTTGTATATATTACACATTGTATTTTACAATAAAGTAAGCTAGAGGAAAAAATGTTAAGGAAATCATAAGGAAGAGAAAATACATTCACAGTAATGTACTGTACAAAATATCCATGTATAAGTGGATTATATTGTTCAAGGCTCAACTGTATAAGCATTAAAAAGATAAAGTCAACACTAAAACAACTTTATGTCAATAAATTTCACACTATAATGGACACATTCTTTGAAAAACATAAATTGTAAAGCCAGAAAAGGAAGAACTAAGAAATTTAAATAGCCTTATACTAGGTTAAAAAATGTAAATGAATAGCTAATATCTTATCGCAAAGAACACCTGAGGCACAGTTTTCCTACTGGTTCCGTCAAACATACAGACTTACACAAACTCTTCCAAGAAATAAAGGAAGAGAGAATACCTCTCAAGTCATTTTATGATGCTGGAATTACCCTGATACCAAATGAAGACAAGTATTTGGTAGCATTAAAAAAAAAACAGTACATAAGTATCTCTCAGAAACACACATGCAAAACCCCTTTAAAATGTTAGCTAAAAAACCCCAAACAAGCAATATATAAAAAGGAAGCACTTCATGACCAAGTGAGGTTAATTCCAGAAATATAAATTTAGTTTAACATTAGAAAAATCAATCATTTACTTCACCACCATGACTGAATAAAGGATTAAACACTGATTATCAGATAAAGCAGGGGACTGAGTTGATGCTCATTAAAGATAAAAAAAAAAAAAACTCCGTAACAAACTAAAAATGATAAGGTATTTATCAGCATCCAGGAAAGGGCATCCAGGAAAAAAATATAGCTAAGTTCATACCCAATGGAAAACTGCTACAGGACGCAACTCCAATTTCCAAAATAATCAATTGTATCTCAATAGAGAAGCAATAAAAGTTGAAAAGTGGATTTTATTCTATTTTTTTATTTGTTTTTAACGTTTATTCATTTTTGAGAGATGGGGAGAAACAGAACACAAGCAGGAGGGGCAGAGAGAGAGGGAGATACAGAATCCGAAGCAGGCTCTAGGCTCTGAATTGTCAGCACAGAGCCAGACTCCAGCTGAACCGCAAGATCATGACCTGAGCTTAAGTCGGATGCTTAACTGACTGAGCCACCCAGGCGCCCTGAAAAGTGGATTTTAAAACAAATCCACCTAGAATAGCATAAAATATATAAAACATTTAGGATTCAATTTAAAAAAGATTTCAAGGGGCACCTGGGTGGCTCAGTCGGTTAAGCGTCCGACTTCAGTTCAGGTCAGGATCTCGCGGTCCGTGAGTTCAAGCCCCGCGTCAGACTCTGGGCTGATGGCTCAGAGCCTGGAGCCTGCTTCTGATTCTGTGTCTCCCTTTCTCTCTGCCCCTCCCCTGTTCATGCTCTGTCTCTCTCTGTCTCAAAAATAAATAAACATTAAAAAATTTTTAAAAATAAATAAATAAATAAGATGTTCAAGAACACAACACTGAAAACTACCAAATGGTACAGAAAAAAATTTTTTAAGACCTAAATAAATTAATGGATATATTATACCTGTTGACTGAAAAACTCAAGATTATTAAAAAGTCAATTCCCTTCAAATTAATGTATAAATTTAGTATATCTGATTCAAAATCCAAATAGGTTTTTGATAGAAATTTAAAAGTTTATTCTAAAATTTATATAAAAATGAAAGTAACCAAATAACCTTAAACAGCCAAAGATTAGCTAAAATTGCCAAATATAGCCAAAATAATCTCTTAAAAATTTCATATGTTTTATATAATCCAAATTAAAGTTCTTTTATTTATCTACACTAATTATGGCAACTGATAATGTGTAAGAATAAACAAATATATTAACAAAATAGACTTATATGGGAACAGAACCGTTCATTTGTAATTAATAAGCTTTCAACGCCTGAGATAATTAAATGAGAAAAGAAAGTCTTCCCAACAGTGGGGCAAAAACAATTGAATTAACATTTGGGGGAACTTTATCATTTTTAAAATTTTATTTTACAGAGAGAGAGAGCTCACAAGTGGGGGGAAGGGGGGGGCAGAGGGAGAGAGAGAGAATCTTAAGCAGGCTCTATGCTCAGCACAAAGCCAGATGCAGGGCTCAATCCCATGACCCTGGGATCATAACCTGAGCAGAAATCAAGAGTAGGATGCTCAACCGACTGAGCTACCCAGGCACCCTCAGCATATGGGAAAATTTTAAATTGAACTCTGCATCATACCATATGCAAAAATCACTCTGTCATGGATCATAATAATGAGTGTAGATGCCAAAACTATAAAGCTTTTAAAAGACATGCAAAAACATCTTCATGAATTTGAGTTACACAAAAAACATCTTAGGGTGAGAAAACTATTAGTTAAAAATATCTTTCATGGGGCGCCTGGGTGGCTCAATCGGTTAAGTGTCCGACTTCAGCTCAGGTCACGATCTTGCAGTCTGTGAGTTCGAGCCCTGCGTCGGGCTCTGGGCTGATGGCTCAGAGCCTGGAGCCTGCTTCCGATTCTGTGTCTCCCTCTCTCTCTGCCCCTCCCCCGTTCATGCTCTGTCTCTCTCTCTGTCTCAAAAATAAATAAACGTTAAAAAAAATCTTTCATGAAAATTTGATTTCAATAAAATCAAAACTTCTCCTAATCAAAAGACCCCATTTAAAAAATGAAATGGCAAGCAACAGGCTGGAAGAAAATATAGACAATCGATGACAAAGAATATGCAAAGAACTTGTAAAAAATAATAAAAGAAAAATTTGTATCCAGAATACATAAAGATTTCCTAGAAAACAATAATCAACAGAAAAATAACCCTTATGTAAAGTGGGCAAAACATTTCAAAAGACATTTCACAAAAGAAGATATATAAGTGGCCAGTAAGCACATTAAAATGTCCAATATTATTAGTCATAAGGGAAATTAAAATTAAAATCAAAATGAGATGCCTTGTCAACCACTCAAATGGCTAAAATTTAAAACGAGGTCAATGCCAAATATTGCGAAGATGTGAAGCAACAGGAACATGTTTAGACTGCTGAGGGAAATGTTAACTGGTTCAGCCAGTTTGGAAACCTTTCTGTCCATTCGTGTGTGTGTGTGTGTGTGTGTGTGTGTGTGTGTGTGTGTGTGTGTGTGTGTGTGTGTGTGTGTGTGTGTTAATGAAATACACATCTACCAGGGGCACCTGGCTGGTTCTGTCAGTACAGCAGGCAACTCAGTCTCAGGGGCATGAGTTCAAGCCCCACATTGGGCATAGGGCTTACTTAAAAAATGAAGAAAGAGAAAAGAAAAGAAAAGAAAAGAAAAGAAAAGAAAAGAGAAAAGAAGAGAAGAGAAGAGAAGAGACAAGAAAAGAAAAAAGGAAAGGAAAGGAAAGGAAAGGAAAGGAAAGGAAAGGAAAGGAAAGGAAAGGAAAGGAAAAGGAAAGAAAAGAATAGGAAAGAAAAGAAAGGAAAAGGAAAGAGAGAAAGCAAGAAAGCAAGCAAGCAAGCAAGAAAGGAGGGAGGGAGGGAGGACATTTTTCTTTCTTCAAAAGAATGTACACTTTTTACCACATGATCCCACAATTTGATTCTTAGTATCCACACAGAGAAATGGAAATGTATGTCCACAAAAACAATTGCACAAGGATGCTCGTAGCAGATTCATAATAACTCAAAACTGGAAGCAATTCAATTCCCATTAACAGACACATGGATTAATAAATTGGACATTTGTGGGATGAGAACATTTAGTTTTAAAAAATAAATTGGGGGCGCCTGGGTGGCGCAGTCAGTTAAGCGTCCGACTTCAGCCAGGTCACGATCTCGCGGTCCGTGAGTTCGAGCCCCGCGTCGGGCTCTGGGCTGATGGCTCAGAGCTTGGAGCCTGTTTCCGATTCTGTGTCTCCCTCTCTCTCTGCCCCTCCCCCGTTCATGCTCTGTCTCTCTCTGTCCCAAAAATAAATAAATATTGAAAAAAAAAATTAAAAAAAAAATAAATTGGGGTGCCTGCCTGGCTCAGTCAGTAGAGTATGTAACTCGATCTCAGGTTGTGAGTTCCAGCCTGATGCTGGGTACAGGGATTACTTAAAAAAAATTAAAAACTCAAATACGATAAATTAACTCTCTTCGAAGTGTTTCTTTTTAAAAAAATTTTTAAAAATGTTTATTTTTGAGACAGAGAGAGACAGAGCATGAACGGGTGAGGGTCAGAAAGAGGGAGACACAGAATCGGAAGCAGGCTCCAGGCTCCGAGCTGTCAGCACAGAGCCCGACACGGGGCTCGAACTCATGGACTGCGAGATCATGACCTGAGTCGAAGTTGGATACTCAACCGACTGAGCCACCCAGGCGCCCCTCAAAGCGTTTCTTAATAACAAAGGTAAAAACAATAACTTTTCAGAAGAAAAAAACTGGCAGACATCATCTTAACCAGGTATCCAAAGTAAACATCACAACTAATAGGTCAGAACAACATTATGAGCCTCCTGATAGGATGCACTGAGAAAGATACATCATCACTCCTATGCTATTCCTGTCAAAAAATGCATAGCCCAAATCTAATAATAAGGAAATATCAGACAAACCCAAATTCAAGGACATTATACAATGCCTCCGACTCTTCAAAAATGTCAAGGTTATGAAAGAAAATGTCAGACTGAGGAACTGTTCCTAATTAAAAGATCCCAAAGAGACCTCAAAAGTAAATGTAATACTTGATCCTGGATTGGATCCTGAACCAAAAACAAACAAGCAAACGACAAACAAAAAGAGCCAAAAACCACTTTTTTTTCCCATCTATATAGGAAAATATTGGGACATTTGGTAGAGTTTTAATAAGGTGTCTGGATTGGATGTTAGTATTATATCAATGTTGATATTCTGACTTTAATAATTACACTAATGTTCTGCAAGAGAATGCTGTTTTGAGGAAACACACAGGAAATATTTAGGGTTAATGAGGCATAAAGTCTACAACTTACACCAAATGACTCAGAAAGGGAAAGAGAAAGCCAGTGTGGTAAAATATTAACAGTTAGCACCTTGGATGAATGGTATGCAGAAATCCCTTCATTCTTGCAACTTTCAAGTATCTTTAAAATGTTTTCAAAAAAGCTACACTGAGGCACACAGCATGGATGAAATTCGTTATTATTATGTTGAGTGAAAGAAGCCAGACCCTAAAGGTACAGACCATATAAAGCTCAGAACAGGCAAAACCAATCTATGAGGACAGAAATCACAGCATAGTTTTTTATGGGCGGTGGAGATGGACTGGAGAGGGGCACCAGGAAACTAAGAAGAAGAAAAAAAACAGGAAATAAGGACGTTTCAGATTATATTTTGCAGTGAAGCAGGAAGTACTGAAGCAGGCCCCTCTCTGGCCCTACCTTAACAGGTCAATTGTTCTGTAATAGTTGATTATGTAGAACATCTTTCTTCCAGAGGCATCATATCAGTTAAATGAGATGGAAGAATTTTTGTATTGTTCTTTTTTTACTGACTTCTTGCATTAATTTGCTATATAGGTGAAATGTGGACTCTTACGGAAGCTGTTTTTGATTCTTCTAAAGCAATTTTTTTAAAAGAAATACATGCTTTAAAAATGTGTAAAACTAATAATAAATTAATAGTATTAACAGTTCACAATTACCGATTACTTAGAACATGCAAATACCATGTAAAGTATTTTGTATGTATCGTGTCACTGAATTACTGTGATTATTCCCATTTTATAGATAAAGAAACTAAGGTTCAGAAAGTGTAAGCAACTACGAATTTGCACAGAGGCAAAGCTGGGTCTGGAACCCAGGTATTTGTTAACCCAGCTGTCCTTATTCAACAAATATTCAGTCCTTCTGTTGTTCAGGGTATATGAGTATTACTTCCTTTCTGTGACAGAGTCTGCATAAACAAGAAGAACCACATATCCAATTCTGATCTTTGTAGAAAATTGATAACCCCGCATCTCTCACATGGATTACAGAGACAGGATAGCATGTTGAATCTTGCCATGTAGCATTTCAGAGTAACGTAAAAACACTTTAGTAAAGACTTGATCAAATATATTTGTATTTATTTATTCCATTAGGAGTTCAAATAAAGTATGCATTCTGTTGAGGCTCTTTTGTGGTTTTATAATCGCTGATGAAATTCACTAATACCAGTACCCCCAATACCAATGCCAAGAAATTTTTTCTGTTTACTAGGGGATCTAAGTAATGATAATAAAGAGAACCAGAATGACCATTTATCATTGCAGACCACTTTTTTTTTTTTTGAGAAAGAGAGTGGAGGGAGGGAGAGAGAGACAGAGACAGAGAGACAGAGAGAATCTTAAGCAGGCTCCATGCCCGTGGGCCAGGGCTCAGCCTCACAACCATGAGATCATGACCTGAGCTGAAAGCAAGAGTTGGATGCTTAACCAACTGAGCCACCCAGGCACCACCCCTGCCCCCTGCAAAACACTTTTAAATCAATGCAACATGTCTACTGTTTAGAACCCTCATGTGAATACCATTCTGCAGATAGAATTTCAATTGCAAACATTTCTTCATTTTCAGTATTAGGAGAAATCTGGCTGATTTGCAGTGTTTGTCATACTATTTGAATACTATGTCAAAAAATATATATATATATACAGAGAGAGAGAGAGAAAGAGAGAGAGAGAGAGAGAGAGAGAGAGAGAGAGAGAGTCTGAGTAACTAGCCCAAGTTTATTGAGCCATATATACACCAACAGATATAGACTACCTCCTCGAATTACCTCTTTTTTCCTGTTTCTGTTTTTTGTTTTGTTTTGTTTTGTTTGAGACTCAATTGACATATTTTGACATGTATTCATTTTAGGTGTACAAATAATGATTTGATTTATGTAAACATTGTGAAGTGATTCCCAAATAAGTTTACTTAACCTCCATTATCTCACATAATTACCGTTTTTTCCCTTGTGATGAGAATTATTTAGATTTATTCTTTTAGCAACTTTCGAACATACAATAGAGGACTGCTACAGTCACCATGCTGTACGTTCCATCCCCACAGTCACACTCACTTTACAACTGGAAGTTTGTCTGTTCTGGTAACTTTCATACAATTCCCTCCCCAGCACCCCCACCCCACCCTCCGCACCTGGCAACCACCCAACTTTAACTCATTCTGTTACCTCAGTTATTTCACAGGACGTAGATAAAACACGTTTCATTAGAACAAGATCAACATTTTATTTCTAACAATAAAGAAAAAGGTGCACGAGGAGACATTCTATTTTCACACCACCTTTTTTTGTCCTATGAATGTACAGCCATTGGGATGGCAGAAAAGCAAAGAAAAATCTACAGCAGCTGACACAACACCCTGATATTATTGAGTGTTGAGCCAATTCGAGAACTACCTCTCTCTACATTTCTTATAATCACAGATATCTAACTATCTAAAGTCGCAATTACTTAGCTATGTTGTTATTTTCATCCCAACACATTGCTAATACAATATCTTTATTAATCCCTTTAATTCTACTTGCCACATACCAACTTTTGAATGAATTCTACCTTTTTTTTTAAGAGTCTATTTTTAAGTAATCTCTACACCCATCACGGGGCTCAAACTCATAACCCTGAGATTAAGAGTCACGTGCTCTATAGACTGAGCCAGTCAGGTGCCCCTCAATTCTACTCTTTCTCAAAGTACAACTCACCACCCTCATGGCCTTCTTATGTATGTAAGTGAGTTTGACTTTTAGTCTACCCCCAATAAACCAATAAATGAATACATTTGATACGTGTTTACTTATTTCTAGTTTAATAGTTATGTTTTGTATTATATGTATTCTTTTATTCCTCCCGTGAGTCTTGAAATAAACATCCCCCTTTAGTTGGCTAAAGCTAACTGGTGTTGATGTCCTTTGTTCCCATCCTTAAGGGTATCTGTCTCCACAGCTACTGTGAGTTCTCCCTCTCACTTAGACCCTAGGCCTCTGCCCTCATATGTTTTCCATGCTTGTTTTCTATTTGTTGTGCTCCTTGGAATCAGGAATCAGGTGAACATCATCCTCCCCACAGAATGTTTTCCTCCCTTCCATTCCTTCCCACGAGCTATAATATGCTGACCCTGCCTCCATCTCTGACCACCTGTGATGTTCCTCAAAGACTTGGTCTCGCTCACTTAGCACTCATGGAGTACTCACATATGTTGCTCTAAACATCTGCATTCCGCACTTGTAAGCCTCCTCTCTTTGCCTTTTGGGGAGCATATTCATTCTCACATTTTGGTGGAAATGGTGCTGGACTGGGAGCCAGGTCATGTCCCCATCCACAGGCCAATTTCTCAACTTCTCCAGATCTCAATTTTTTGTCTGTCAATGAATAGTTTTCTTTAAGGCAACTGTTCCAAAATATTCACTAGCTACTGAAATCTGCATCTCAGATCCTTCCTTGTGACCATTTTCACTCCTTGTTCCACGGTTCTGTTTTTTTCAAGTCAGTATGATTAAAACCAACCATTTCCTCTTTCTTTTCCTAACTTTGTCCTCTTCAGTTGGTCATTCCTTCTTCCACTCCTGTGTCTCCTCCATGACTATACAGTCTCCCATCTGTCTCGTTTTCATTAAATACAGTTTTTATCACAGTATTTGGCTCTTCTGAAAATTTGATTAACTTTGTTTTATTTAAGATATTGAGATTAACTTCTGTTTTCTTGCATTCGGTACTCTTTATAATCTGGGCTTAGCGTACCTGTCAAAAACATTCTCTACCACTCTCTTTTACTCTCTGCACTTCTAAACCCAATTCCCTAAATGCTTGAGAAAAAAAATCACGTTTGCCCTTTTTGCTCATAGCTTTGCTTATACAGTCTCTTCTTAGAAATTTTCATCCAATATCCTATGAACAACTAAATTGCCTATTTGAAAACCCCTTTCTCCATGAAGTCTTCTAGGAATGATCCATATTATTAGTCATTTCACTCTTTTCTGAAATCCTATTCAACTAATGATCTGCATATCACAGATAGTTATTATTGTTAAGACCTTAGACTTCACATCTTAGATTTCATGTATATATTTGTGACCCTGTATGGTTTGCTAACTGCTTCATGTGGGTGAGTGAACACTTCCCAGTTTCCTACAGGCATCCCAGGGCCAGGCCATATCTCTTGTGTCTATCATTTGTCACTCATCTACTGAGTGGATCACACATATTAGCGACAGTCCCTTCCAAAACTAGGAAAACTGTTAATATTTTTCCAAATTTATGGTTGAAAACAATAAGGTTCTGTGGGATTCAGTCATTAACTCAAATTTACACAGTGATTAAGTGTGGAAGCCAAGACCTGGCTCCAAATCAGCCTTACTCTAAAGCCCAGGCTTTAACTTGTTAATTGAGGTAGTAAAGAGCCTCAGAAAGTACTCACCCTTTAGAAATTGTCACCAGCTCTATGACTCTGTAGGGAGCAGGGGAGATATAGAGTGCAATTCAAGTACTTGAAACTTTTTTCTCAGAGACCACACTTAAACATAGTGGTACAATGCAATCAGTAGTAGGAAGTTCTCACATCTGAGATGATGCAACATTTCCAATATTTCACAAGTGAAGTCTGTGTCAGCTCATGACTTATTGGACAATATAGTAGTACTTTGGTCTTGTCACACACGTTGGGTAAACTCATCCGTTTACAGTAAACCACTGTTCTAAACCATGAAGAAAGGAGTGAGAAAAATAAAAATTGTTGCCTTAGAATTCGTAAGTGCAGAATTAAGATATGGTTTAATCTGGGAAAGATTTATTTATCTCACTTGATAAAATTTAAGTTGAAAACATTTGGGATTCGGGGCACCTGGGTGGCTCAATGGGTTGAGAGCTGCACTTCGGCTCAGGTCACGATCTCATGGTTTGTGAACTGGAGTCCTGCATCAGGCTCACTGCTGTCATTGCAGAGCTTGCTTGGGATCCTGTGTCTCCCTCTCTCTCTGCCGCTCCCCTGCTTTCTCTCTCTCTCTCTCTCTCTCTCTCTCTCTCTCTCTCTCTCTCTCAAAAGTAAATAAACATTTAAAAAACATTTGGAATTAAATATAGTAATGATTCAAAAATGTGTGTCTGTGTATGTGCACGTGTACTTATATGCACATGCATATAAACATACATGTAAATAAAGTCCTTAGGAAATTTTTTGTTGTTGAGAGACTTTTTTATCTTCTCTCCACATTGCATTCTTATCCTTAACTTGGTATAAAACTAGCACACATCGGGGTGCCTGAGTGGCTCAGTCTGTTAACGGTCTGACTTAATTTCGGCTCAGGTCATGATCTTACGGTCATGAGATCAAGCCCCGTGTGGGGATTCTCTCTCTCTCCCTTGACCCCTCTCCACAGTTCAGCTCTCTCTCTAAAGAAAACTTAGCACAGATCTCTTTTCTTAAACATGTTTATTTATTTATTTTCGAGAGGAGGGGGAGCACAAGTGGGGGAAGGGCAGAGAGAGAAGAAGACACAGAATCTGAAGCAGGCTTCAGACTCCAAGCTGTCAACACAGAGCCCAACTCTGGGCTCGAACCCACAAACTGTAAGATCATGGCCTGAGCTGAAGTTGGATGTTTAACCCGCTGAGCCACATAGGTGCCCCCATATCTATTTTTATATTAGGATCCATTAAGCTTGCATTTGAGATACATTTGAATTTGAAAAAAAATTAGTGTGACAACAGAAATAGAGTTGTCTTGAGTATTTACCAGTTGTGAGAAGGAGGTAAATGTGAAAACTCAAAATGGGTACAGGATTGGTTAGTACATCCAGACCCCTGGAAGAACACTGAGATGAGGTTCACACAGCAAAGCACACGACACCTGGGACATGGGTGTCACTGATTATCGTTAAGTTATGGAGTACAGTTTAGATAACTAATGGGACTCTGTCAGAGTAAAGAGAACCTAAGTGAATTTTAGATCAATGACCTTAGAAATTTAACTTTCCTGAGAAACAATTTATATTATAAAAGTCTGTTTATTCATTTGAATAAACACCCATCGAACACCTATTCTGTGCCTAATGCTCTAATAAATGCTGTTGATGGGGAAAGATAGCAAGACTGGACCTTGGCCCCAAGAATTTCACAGTCTAAATGAGACATTAAAGCATAAATTACAATGTGACATATACTATAGGGAAAAATATTAAAAGCAGCTTGCAAAAGGAGATGAGAAAACTAAAGATGAGACATTTCTAAATGCAGTTAGGATTTGAACTGAGCACTGACTCATGAAAAAAGTTGCTACACAGAGCTTCCCAGCATGTTTGCTTCCTAGCATATACTGCAAAATAGTTTATAGTACAGTTTCCATTAACACTGTGCCAAGTTTAAGTTCAAGTTCTTGCCCAATAAGTGATTAAAATAGGTTTCCTTTTCTTTCTTTCTTTCTTTCTTTCTTTCTTTCTTTCTTTCTTTCTTTCGAGAGAAAGCATGAGCTAGAGAGGGGCAGAGAGAGAGGAGAGAGAGAGAATCCCAAGCAGGCTCTGCCCTCCGTGCTGAGCAGAACAAGGTGTTAGATGGAGAACCACGAGATCATGACCTGAGCTGAAATCAAGAGTCTGACACTTAAATGACTGAGCACCCAGGCGCCCCTAAAATAGGTTTTCTAGTGAAGTTATTATCCCCCCTTTGGAAATATAGGAAGGCACAAAATCCCTTAACCTCTTAGACTTACATTACACATGTCCTACAGAATGAGAAAAACAAACATTTTCAGTAACATGTTTGTAGAGCACGTAATGGCATTCAAACTAGTTTAACACAATTTTTATCAAAAATGGTGTATGAGTAATGAGCAAGAGAATGGCAAAACAGTTTAAACACCCTTATTAATTATGATGCAATATGGGAATTGAATTTATTATCAGAGGATTGAATTGAAATATCAAGTTTGTCAGTAATAAGCTCCAAGACCCTGAGCATATCACTCCACCTCTGTGAGGTTCAACATTCTCATCTTTGACATGGTATAATACCTACCCTGCAGGGTTACTATAAGAATTGAGAGCAAGAGGAAAGCAAGAATAGACAGAGAGATCTTCCATATATATCTTTCTATGTATTTTGGCAAAAAGTTCTATTTCTTTTTTGGGGGCACCTGAGTGGCTCAGTTGGTTAAGCGTCCAACTTCGGCTCAGGTCATGATCCTACCGCTCATGAGTTCCAGTCGTGCATCGGGCTCTGTGCTGACACCTCAGAGCCTGGAGCCTGCTTCAGATTCTGTCTCCCTCTCTCTCTGCCCCTCCTCTGCTCGCTCACTCTCTCTCTCAAAAATTAAATAAAAAAAAAATTCTATTGCTTTTCACACACTAAAACCTGATGTTATTTTTGAAAGCAGATTAATTCTTTTGCAAGATATAAACATCACAAGTTTTTTTCATTTAGTAAAGTATCACACTCTAGGTAAGTGTTTTTGCTAAATATTTGAAGCAAAACTTGTTCAAAAGTGAAGATGTAAGATTAGGCTGTAATTGAGTGGACTGTCTCATTCTAAGTAACAGAGGAAGGAAGTAAAACATTCTTCAAACATTTCTCCAGCACTTTATAAACACTAGTACTTTCAGCATTCAAGCTGAAAAGGGAACTTATGCCATGCATCGCACCTTCAAAGCTTGTGTGCAATGTGGGGAAATGGACGTGAAAAGGATCAATGTGTCCTAGGAACTAAGTTGTATGCTGAAGACTAGACTTAAGACATTATAATCATAGATGTCCCAATATTGGCCAATTCCTAAACTAAGAAGTTCAAAAGAAAGAAAGAAAAACGCCTACTCAATTCTACTCTGAGATTTAGGAATAGAACATGATGCACATTCCTGGCATTCAACAATCTGAAACCCACATGCTTTCAATATTGGCTCAGACCTGTTTGCATTCAAGACTCAAACACTTTTACATAGAATTAATAATTCTCACATTCTCTTGTGAGGGGGCAGGAGGCACAACAGTGCTTACGTACATCTTACAGGATTGGCAAGAGACTGGTGTAATGTTATCCAAAGTCATAGAGATTGTTGCCAAGACTATAGTTGATATCGGAACTGCAGTTAAAATGTAGTCATTATGGCTCTAAGAATTCTTTGCAACTGTAATCATCTTAAAATAAAAATGATGTAATTAAAATTTTTCCTGCCATCAAAATCCTAGATGAGAAATGGGCAACAACCTTTTTGACCTCAGCCTCAACAACTTCTTACTTGACATGTCTCTGAAGGCAAGGGAAACAAAAGCCAAAATGAACCACTGAGACCTCATCAAGATAAAAAGCTTCTGCAGAGTGAAGAAAACAGTCAGCAAAACTAAAAGGCAACCTATGGAATGGGAGATATTTGCAAATGACATATCAGATAAAGGGTTAGTATCCAAAATCTATGAAGAACATATCAAACTCAACACCCAAAAAACAAATGAACAAATGAAGAAATGGGCAGATAACATGAATAGACACTTTTTCAAGCAAGACATCCAGATGGCTAACAGACACATGAAAAGATGCTCAACATCACTCATCATCAGGGAAATACAAGTCAAAACCACACTCAGATAATACCTCACACCCATCAGAATGGCTAACATTAACAACTCAGTTAACAACAGAAGTTGGTGAGGATGCAGAGAAAGGGGAACCCTTTTGCACTGCTGGTGGGAATGCAAACTGCTGCAGCCACTCTGGAAAACTGTATGGAGGTTCCTCAAAAAATTAAAAATAGAACTACCCTACAACCCAGCAACTGCACTACTAGGAATTTATCCAAAGGATACAAAAATGCTGATTTGAAGGAGCACATGCACCCTAATGTTTATAGCAGCCCTATCTACAATAGCCAAATTATGGAAACAGCCCTCAAGTCCGTTGACTGATGAATGGAAAAAGAAGATGTGGTATATATACAATGGAATATTACTCAGCGATCAAAAATCTTGCCATTTGCAACAACATGGATAGAAATAAGAGTGTATTATGCTAAGCAAAGTAAGTCAGAGAAAGATAAACATCATATGATTTCACTTATATGTGGAATTTAAGAAACAAAACAGATGAACATAGGGGAATGGAAGCAGAATAAGATAAAAACAGAAAGAAAACAAATGATAAGAGACTCATAAATACAGAGAACACAATGAGGGTTACTGGAGGGGAGGTGGGTGGTGGGATGGGCTAAATGGGTGATGGGCATTAAGGAGGGCACTTGTTTGGATGAGCACTGGGTATTATTACATGTAAGTGATAAATCACTAAATTCTATTCCTAAATTCATTATTACACTATATGTTAACTGACTTGGATTTAAATTAAAAAATTTTTTTCCTGAAAATATGTTCATAAAATAATTTTCTTAGCTGGGCAACCAAATCATACTTGAGGTAAACCAGCTCAAAGTAAAACTGAATTTTTTTCAAATTTTTTAATTGTTTGAATTTTATTTATTTATTTTGAGAGAGAGAGACAACTTGAGTAGGGAAGGGGCAGAGAGACGGAGAGAGAGAATCCCAAGCAGGCTCCTCACTGCCAGCACAGAGCCCAATGTGGGGCTTGAACTCACAAAACTATGAGATCATGACCTGAGCCAAAACCCAAAGTCAGACGCTTAACCGAATGAGCCACTCAGATGACCCAAAAGTGAAAATTTTAAATCAGAACTACTAAAATTAGAAATTTAGTATTTTATTCTATCCCCCAAATTCATGGTTTTGTTTGCTTTGTTTTGTTTTCATTTTGTTTTGTTCTTATCCAACCCCCAGCTTCAAATAGTGAAAATACAGAAACTTATATAAATCCTCTGAATTTTAGACTCAAGTTTGGAGAAAATGCATCCATATAAAGAAAAATATAATGAGGGGCGCCTGGGTGGCGCAGTCGGTTAAGCGTCCGACTTCGGCCGGGTCACGATTTCGCGGTCCGTGAGTTCGAGCCCCGCGTCAGGCTCTGGGCTGATGGCTCGGAGCCTGGAGCCTGTTTCCGATTCTGTGTCTCCCTCTCTCTCTGCCCCTCCCCCGTTCATGCTCTGTCTCTCTCTGTCCCAAAAATAAATTAAAAAAAACGTTGAGAGAAAAAAAAATTTTTTTTTAAAGAAAAATATAATGATACAAAGAAGTAATAATGTAAAAGATAACTTTAATTTTGGTGTGCCTTCTATGAAATAGGTGGTTCGAGTTGTTTTTAAGATACTAAATTGTTCTAGGCGCCTGGTGGCTCAGATGGTTCAGCATGTGACTCTTGGTTTCGGCTCAGGTCGTGATCTCACTGTTGTGAGATTGAGCTCCATGTCTGGCTCTGCGCTGACAGCTTGGAGCCTGATTCTCTCTCTCCCTCTCTCTATGTTACTCTCCCACTCCTGCTTGCTCTCTTTCCCTCTCTCTCAAAATAAACTTTAAAAAAATTACATTGTCCAATCCTCACCTCTACCTTTAAAAAATATATGCCTTTTATTCCCATGACCCAGATGAAGACACAACCTCAAAGAGGTTATATAGTTTGCCTAAGGCTATAGAGTTAGAAATAATAGAGCTGACATCTGAGACCAGTCTGTTGGAGGCAGTCCTGCCTTTTTTCTCATTAACCATGAGACATATTTACAGTGAATGCTATCACATCAAACGAATGACAGAGATGGGTTGGTCACCAAGGACGAAATTGAGCCCTTAACAGACAGACAGAAGACATAGAAAACATTCTAAGTGGAGCTGAACATAAGCAAAACTATGACGCTCCCACTCCACCCCCTGGGTTGACTGAAGCTCTTCAGGGTGCCTCAGCACACGGTTGAGAAGCCTTGGAATCAGTACCGGAAATCAGACAAAGACCCCCAATAGTAAGCATTGGAATAAACCGAACTCAAGTTATAAACATAAGGGTATGTTTGATGGTAATAACGAGATCAAGGCCAGGCTGACCTGAAGGGGAACATAATGAAGGAAATGCTTTGCAAGTCTCTCAGTGGTCGAGTCAACAGAAAGGTTAGAAAGAAAAATGTGTCAAATGCTTCAGTTCTCCATCCCTTCCTGCATTTATTGCTGATTTTGTCCTAACTGGAGAGGTATTTGTGTGGCTCCGGAAAGGTCACTTCCCTGGACTGGCCTTAAGAATATTCACTGACACAATGAAGGACTCTGATTAAAAGATCTCTAACAAGCTACAATATCACTAAGCAGTCATTTAGGAAGCTAACAGATCTCCTTCTAGATATGCATCTCTATTATGTTTTGCTTAGTTGTTTAATAAATACTCCTTGAATAAAGGGTCCCTACCTCCCACATAGGGATTCATTATAATCTAATAAATGCGGAATGCTGAAACAAGTATAGAGAGATGTCAAACAGTGAGTGTTGTTCAGAGCACAGGACTTGTTTCCCCTTCTGATGAGGAAAATAAATGGGAAGATGAGAAAGTAAATTATAAGACAGGCTAAATTTCATATTTGATTGGGGCAAAGGAACAACCAAAATAGCACCTGTTTCAGGATAAGTATTTTTCTTTTTGTAGATTCAGTGGTTTTCTTGGACAAATCTGCTCCTATCAGTGGTGAATGCCATTCAGAAAAAGACATTATATGACTGACAGCATAGGGGAAAAAGCTGATGAATTAGTCACCAAAGCACTGAGACTCACCGTCTATAGTAAAACAATTTACAAAAAAAGAATTTGTAAGAGTCAAAGACTTCTTCCCAAAGTATAAACCCATTTCTGCAGCTAATTAAAATTCAAAGGAAAGCTGAAGTAAAATGAGGGGAAAATCATAATAATTCCATAAATTTTACCCTCGGAGAACAGAACTGACATCTTGAGGATTTAGGGATAATTTTCTCTTAAGATAACGCTGTAGATGTTTCTAAAATTGTTTCAAGGAGAGACGTCAGTGCTCCCTGAGCATGATTTAAGGAGTTTAAGGAAAATTAATAGGGAAAATAGTTAATGAAAAGTTAATGAAAATAAAATTTTGATTGTATGATAATTATAACAAAATTTAGTAAACAAAGGTAGCAATTGAAATGGAAAAACACTGAATCAATGAACATTATCTTTTAATATTAGTATTAGAGGTGGTATTATTTAGTTTATTACTTTATTTTTTATCTGTTATCTTTTATTTTTCAAAAATTAAAATAATTAAACATAGGGGCACCTGGGTGGCTCACTCTCTCAAAAATAATAAATAGACATTAAAAACATAAAATAATGAAACATACCTTAAAATTACAGAAGTAGATACACAAATGTTTATTATAAAAGGTTCTACTTTTCTTTGCTGTTGTTTTTTAAATGATTTTTTTTTAATTTTTTTTTTCAACGTTTATTTATTTTTGGGACAGAGAGAGACAGAGCATGAACAGGGGAGGGGCAGAGAGAGAGGGAGGCACAGAATCGGAAACAGGCTCCAGGCTCCGAGCCATCAGCCCAGAGCCCGATGCGGGGCTCGAACTCACGGACCGCGAGATCGTGACCTGGCTGAAGTTGGACGCTTAACCGACTGCGCCACCCAGGCGCCCCTTAAATGATTTTTTTAAACATTTATTTATTTTTGAGAGACAGAGAGACAGAGTGTGAGGAGGGGAGGGACAGAGAGAGACGGAGACACAGAATCCAAGGCAAGCTCCAGGACCTGAGCCGTCATCACAGAGGCCAAAGAGGGGCTCGAACCCATGGATCAAGAGATCATGACCAGAGTCAAAGTCAGTCGCTCAACCTACTGAACCACCCCAGAGCCCCAAAGGTTCTACTTTTCTTGTGTTTCAAAACTGTTCCCATACAACTATTTTCATTTATTTTATTTTAAGTTTATTTATTTTGAGAAAGAGAGAGAAAGGAAATGAGCTGGGAGGGGCAGAGAGAGAGAATGAATCTCAAGCAGGGCCCACACTGCCAATGTGGAACCCAACATGGGGCTTGAACTCCGGAACCATGAGATCACGACCTGAGCTGAAATCCAGAGTCAGATGCTTAACCAACTGAGCCACCCAGGCACCCCTATTTTATTTTTTATATGATTTTTTTAAAGTTTTTATTTAAATTCTATTTAGTTCACATAGAGTGTAATATTGGTTTCAAGAGTAGAATTTAGTGATTCATCACTTACATATAACACCCAGTGCTCTACTTACTATTTTACATTTGATTAGTATTATCTTTTTGATAATATTGAATACATTTGGGACTCAATCACTAAATGTTGATCATTGGAGCCTTTATGAGCACCCTTTGCAACCAGGATCTCTCAGCTCAACCAGAATAACTTTAATATTTCACCATTGGTTAAGAGGAACATTGGACAACAGAATCCATTTGCACAAAATCAAATATATTTCCATTACTAGAGTATTAATCTAGGGACTATTTCTTACTATAGTGGTTCAGACCATCCTTAAATATGGAGGCTGGCATGTTTCTAACTTAACCACTGATGACAAGAAGCTTAATTCTTGACGGCTAACCAGACTAACAGGATTCACCTCATATATTAGACCGGATATATAACTGTAGGTATTAGTGAATATCCCAGGAATAAGGTAAATGGTGATTAGAATTTTCTATAATTCGTGGTGGTTTAAATGATATGGGTTTCAGTGAGAACTCTGACTTGATATTTTTCTATTTTATAAACTTCCATAATATCTTTTTAATTACATAAGAGAATTGAATTAAAAGAGAAGTTTCCCTTCCCTAAATTCATCTAAAGCCTTCCTTCTTTCATTACTTTATCTGCTGATTAAGTAATCATTCTTTGTTACAGAATGCAATATAATATATAATTGAAACCATACTTCTTTCTCATCTAAAACAGCAAGAAAAAAGCAAGCAGCACATACTTTGTAGTGAATAGTTTAGTTTATGGATGTTGACTTCCCTTCTGTACTTTGTATCACTGTTACTGAAGCCTTCAACCATTATGTGATCATGCAAGGAAATAACATTTTTTCAATTTAATAGAGTTATAACTCTATTTTGGACCTTTCTGATACAGTGGAGACCTACGCAGCTCATATTAGTGATTCAGTCTTTCATTTCTATGTTCTTTCCTTAGAAATAAGAATATTCCCTCAAAGTCATTGATAACCTTGTTTTTTAGTTTACTATTTATAAGAGCTCATCTTAAATCATTAGACAAAATAGAAATAATAGCAAAACAATGAGCTCCATACTCCTTACCATGTTTGGACCAATGGCCCATTTGTGGTGGTGTTGACATATTTGGTACTCATAGCTCACTTAACAGTCAAAAAACAGAGGAGCAAATAACTCCAAATGTCACACAACTACATGAGAATGTCAGGATACAAACCCAGGCACTCAGGATCAAATTCTAGAATGACCACTGATTAGGCTATAGTGGGCAGCTTCAGCAAATATCAGCATTTCAAGGCCTGAATACTACTTTTCACCTTCACAGCAGGGTTAACTCTGAAGTTGGCATTCTAAGTTAAGAGTAAAATAAACTTAAAAAAAAGAAATGAGTATGTTGACATTTATTTATGTATTTATAATGTATATTTATTTTGAGAGAGATAGAGCGTGAGAGAGGGCATGGGGGGAGGGCAGAGACAGAGGGAGAGAGAGAGAATCACCCAGTGGCAAGGGGGTGGGGGGGTGGGGATTGAAACCACGAACCAAATCATGAGATGATGACCTGAGCTGAAACCAAAAGTTGGATGCTTAACCGACTGAGCACCCAGGTGCCCCAACTTTTATTATTTTTGAGGGGAAAGAAGTGATAAGAAGTGTTTTGTGACAATATGGTTTTTAACTTTTTTTCATTTTATTTATTTGAGAGAAGAGAGAGCATGAGCGGGGCTGGGGGAAAGGCAGAGAGAGAAAAAAAGAGAGAGAATCTCAAGCAGGCTCCACACTCAGCCTGGAACCTGACACAGGTCTTGATCCCATGACCCTAGGATTATGACCTGAGGCCAAATCAAGAGTCTGACACTCAACCAACTGAGCCACCAAGGCACCCCCATTATGGCTTTTAAAATACAGTTTGACTTCTTTTCATAAATATATCACAACTAGAAAATTAATTTTAAAATAATTCCAAAATGTATGGTTGTACGAACTTTTATAAACACCTAATTATTCAGGTTTTGTTTCTTTGGACTTTCTAATATAATCAATAGAATATCTCCTTTATAAATCTGAAAAAGAACACAATTCAAACTATCTCAAACTTGCTTACATTTATAAAGAATATTTGACATTATGCTTTTAATTCAAGAATCCATATTGGTCAATCACTAATTCAAGGGCTCAGGTTAGAATTCTACTTATGTTTCCATGTCTTTTCTAGAAACTAACTATTTCAAATCTAAAGAGGGAAAAAAATTATACCAAAAAAAATAAGCTTTATTTCTAGTTTTATTTCCAACTGCTTCTATTGAAACTGGACAAAGAAAAACAAGTTGATATAGTAAAAATAGCTGCAAAAAATGATTCTGAAGAAATCACATTATTCAGGCCAGGCCTGTAATGAAGAAAAAAAGACATCCTTAAAGACTAAAAAATTCAATGAAAATAAGAATCATATGTTCAGGAATAGTCATAGATGACAGGGAAAGACTATATGACTAGTCCAAGCCTTGAGGTTTTTACTGCTTAACTTTGTATGTATCTATGTATGTATGTATTTATTTTTGCTTTTATTGGAGGAAAAAAGGGAACCAAAAACACTTAAGTGTTGAAGTCCAAAGGACTAAGAAAAAAAAGTCTCATGAATGTATTTTTGATTTGGTGAAATAAAATATATTTCATGCTAAAAGCATTTGTATTATCCTTGGCTTACGATGAATACCATCCAGGTAGTTCTCCCTGAATGACTGGATATGCAGAGCTTTAAAGGTTCAGGACATACAACTGAATTCCCCTAAATACCTTCTACCCAATGTATCACAATAACTCATAGGAAATTAAACACATTTCCTATTCAATGACTTTTTTTTTAATTGGGTTTACTATTCCTTATGCATACAAGCTAAAACATGTTCTTTTGTCCTGCATGCAGGCATATATTAGAGAAAAACTAAATGAGCGATGATTTTTTAATAGAACCAAGCTATTATTCTGTAATTTATAAATATTGTATTTTGTTTACTGGAAGAATAACTCAGAAGCTTTGTCAGTACTTAATAAACTAAGGGGAATACGAAGGAAGTGGGCATACCTTGATGCAGTTAGTAGTTTTATAATGATCATAAAGTATTTTCAGGTGGCCAGCCAAAGAATAATCCTTCCATATCTTCAATTCAGCATAAGATGATGTCAGGAATAGGGGCGCCTGGGTGGCGCAGTCGGTTAAGCGTCCGACTTCAGCCAGGTCACGATCTCGCGGTCCGTGAGTTCGAGCCCCGCGTCGGGCTCTGGGCTGATGGCTCAGAGCCTGGAGCCTGCTTCCGATTCTGTGTCTCCCTCTCTCTCTGCCCCTCCCCCGTTCATGCTCTGTCTCTCTCTGTCCCAAAATAAATAAACATTGAAAAAAAAAATTTTTTAAAAAAAGATGATGTCAGGAATAAATGCTAACTGGGGTAACCAACAGGAAGGCCTTAGTGTAGGTCTACTTCATACCTGAAAAGATATATAGGCAGATCTACTTACAAGAATATTATTTCATTTTGTCATCCGATTTTACTGAACTCAGAAATGTGACACAGCACTCGGAGTGGAATGAAACATTCTTCCTGTTTAATTAAATATCCAGTTCATCAAGTATATGTCCACACTAAACCATTATTTAACATACAAAGCTCTGGCTTTTACTATTGCACATAAATAACCATAAAGAAGATTGCATAAGTAATTAAATATGCTATATAGTGATTCACTGTGGGTATATAAATAACCTTTGATTATGCACAGAATATATGTACATTTGCCATTTTAATAGCAACAAATGATGAAAAATACATGTGGGAAATCAAAAACCAAATGATTCACTTTTTCTTGATATAGCATAGCATCGATAATTCACACAGATCATACATTAAAACCTTTGTGATTTCATTCAAAGGAATATTAGGAAGGTCTAATGTTCGTAAGCAGCATACAGGTAATGATAACCACCATTGGCAAGCTTTGGACGCAAAGAAGAGTGGTTTTCTTAACTACCCAAAAGCCACCGCTTATTTGCATTTTTCCATAGGGATGGGTATTGATACAAATTGCCTGCATATTCGTGATCTTTATTTCTACTTTGTGACCTAGTTTCACTAAAGTTGGTACATCCCACTTCTTACTACATTTGGAGAAGAAAAAAAAAAAAAGAAGAGAAGACAGAAGAATAAGAAGGGGAGGAGGAGGAGAGAGGTTGAGCACTGACACAGTAATATAAAGAACCAGGAGCACAGGATACCATGACATTAAGCTAAAGAAATTATGTTTCAAGAGGAAGCATGTTCTCTAGTCTGGGAAGAAAGTCTTTTCAAGAATCCATTGGCTCTATTGGCCAAGCACTGACAGAACGTGGGAAAGGACCACATGTGCTTGAGAAAGGAGGCAGACATGAGTCATTCGGCTCCATTATTGCAACAATCTACCCCAGAGGACATAGACCACATTGCCATTGGCTGGGGAAAAAAAAAAGTTTAGAAAGGATGAAGACTGAGAAAAAGGTCACTGGATTGGTACTTAGAGACAAGTTTTAGGAATAAGAGTGGGGCAAACCCAGATTGAAAAAAATTTTTTAATTAAAAACTATAAGGAGAGCAAATGGAGGGGGGCTATGTTCTCCTCTTGAAGTCCTGTACTGGCAAAAGAAAGAGGAGAAACGGGCCAATGTGAGAAGAGGCAGCAACATTAGAGAAGATTTGTCAACTTGTTAGTTTTTTATTGTTTATTTTAGGCAGAAGTGTCTTCAGAAGTTTTGTTGGTAGAGAAGAAAATAGAAAAGTTTTGAGAGACACGGGCACAGATTATTTCCCAAGCAAAGGCTGGTAGATAAAAAAAGAGAAGGTGAATCCCAGTCTCCTTGAGTCGTGAACTGAATGAGGTGTGAACAACTGGAAAGTTTATGCCTACATGTTAATGATTAGACATAGTAATAATGTAGGAAGGTGTTTATTTGCACAGCAATATAACTGGCACTCATATAAACTTCCTTGTAAACCCCTCCTGCCTTACATCTCTTTGTAGCTGTGGAGCCCTCAGAAGCTCTGGGAGATTTACCTGATTCACCACCTGCCATAATTGGATTATCAAGAGCAATGACGCTACAGGGTCCCTGGCCCTCAGAGCAGGTTCCCTAAATTCTTTTCGATTTACTGTCATCCTGATTGAGAGGAAAGAGAACAAACATGTTCCATAACCCCAGAGTTTAATCCTTGGGAACTTAAACAAACATTTCTCTGTCTTAAAAAAAAAGGATATATGTGTAGTATTTATGGAGTTGTAGTTGAATGATCTAAAAAGTCAAGTACCATGATATAAATAAATGCCTGGACTTTCCCAGTAATACATTCACATGTCTCATCAAACACTATTGATGATACTGCTAATAAAATACATGGCAATCACTGTTCAGGGGACAAAGCAAAAAAACAAAATAAAATCTAGTTCTTGTCTTTTGACAATTTAGTTAAAAACAGGCTGTTGGTTGATCACTCTCAGGATACAGTATTTACGTAAACTATTCCCCACATTCCCCTTGTAGTTGATGCTATGAATAGCATTAAGGAAAAAAATAAATCTAACCCTAGCCAAAGAATTTTGTAAAACCAGTAAAATAATATAATCACTTGTTTTGAAATGGTAGGGGGTAAGAATAAAGAAAGTCCTATTTTCACTAAGACTTCAGGAACACACAAGAGTTTTTGATAAATATGATGTATATTTAGGTACCTAGGTTTTTGGCTTCACTATAAACTTATGTTTAAACAGCAATTTTAGGGGCGCCTGGGTGGCTCAGTCGGTTGAACGTCCGACTTCGGCTCAGGTCATGATCTCACAGTCTGTGGGTTCAAGCCCCGCATCAGGCTCTGTGCTGACAGCTCAGAGCCTGGAGCCTGTTTCAGATTCTGTGTCTCCCTCTTTCTCTGACCCTCCCCTGTTCATGCTCTCTCTCTGTCTCAAAAATAAATAAATGTTAACAAAAATTTAAAAAAAAAAAAAATAAACAGCAATTTTAAATTAGGCAAAAAATATTATTAGGCAATTCACAAAATAGTAAATATAAAAGTTTAGTAAACCTGTGAATGGATCTTCTACTTTATTACTATTAAAAATGTGATAATTAAAAACACAAAATAAAAATATCAAAAGATTGATACTATCTAATTAATGTTGCCATGGATGTAGGGCAATGAATCTGCTCACATGACACTGAATGGTAAATTGCCTTGAACTTTCCAAAAAGTAATTTGACAATAATTATTTGATCCAGCAACATAACTTTTAAAAACCCACTGTATATTCATAAAAATATTTAATCCACAAGCATATTTCCAATAAATACTTACAGTAAATTATATTTCTCACAGTAGTGTGTCAAAGGAAAAGTGGAAATATTTTGAATGTATCAATGAATGTCTGAACAAATGACACTATATTTATATATGAACTAAACTGCTTTATGGTAGTTATTAGAATGGTTCAAGGGGCACCTGGGTGGTTCAGTCTATTAAATGTCCAACTTCCGCTCAGGTCATGATCTCACGGTTCATGAGTTGGAGCCCCACATCGGGCTCTGTGCTGACAACTGACAGCCTGGAGCCTGCTTTGGATTCTGTGTCTCCCGCTCTCTCTGCCCCTCCCCTGCTCATTCCTCCCTCTCTCTCTCTCTCAAAAATAAATAAACATTAAAATTTTTTTTTAAAGAATGGCTCAAAAATATGTCATTTATCCTCTTCAGGGCATGTAATATACTTTGAGATTTGGGATCCTTCTTAAAGTTTGGTGTGGCCATGTGTCTTGCCTTGGCCAATGAAATGACATTGCTGTGTTAGGCTGAAGCTTGTGTATAATTTGTTTTCTTTCCCTCTGGCATAAATATAACTTGTTCCAAGACACTGAATAAGAATATTACATAGAGTTCAGATCCTAGCAACTTTAATAAATATGCAGTTGAACAAAAAATAAGCCTTTATTGTCTTAAAACATTGAAATTTAAAAATGGTTTATTACTGTTATTATATTTACTATTACTGAAGCATAACCCAGCCTACCATAACTGATATAAAGTACTTTTGTTCTTAAAATATGTCCGTGATATACTGAACAGTGGGGAAAGCAAGTTGTAAAAAATATGTATATTAGAATCTTACTTTTTAAAAAACTTTGAAAAATATATACATATATGAGATGTATATGAGACAGGGAAAAATATTACAAGGTAGACTTATAAATGTTAACAACTGAAGACTTCTAGAAATTAAGAAATTATGAGTAATAATTTTTCCTATACACATTGTACTTTTATTTTTTTAAACAAAAAGCAGTTATTTCTAAACTAAACTTAAAAATAATAAAGGGTGAGGGGTGCCTAGGTGGCTCTCAGTCAGTTAAGCGTTTGAGTCTTGATTTCGGCACAGTTAGTGAGCTAGAGCCCCACGTCAAGCTCCATGCTGGCAGTGCGGAACCTGCCTGGGATTCTCTCTCTCCATTCTCTCTGCCTCTCTCTCTCTCTAAATATAAATAAAATAAACTTTAAAAAAAATGATAAAGAGTGCCTGGCTGGCTCAGTCAGTTAAGCATCCGACTCTTGATTTCAGCTCGGGTCTTGGTCTCATGAGGTTGTGAGTTCAAGCCCCATGTTGAGCCTGTGCTGGACTCCACACAGGGCATGAAGCCTACTTAAGATAATAATACATACTATAATTCTATATTTATTGAAAAATATTATATATGCATGAGAACAAAATGATCAAAAAAAGTGAACAGCAAGTCCAGAAACAGATTCAAATAGAATTGAGTACAGATGAGTTTACCATTGGCAAAAAGAAATATCTATTCAATGAATTAGGTTGATATATTGGTTAAACATTTGAAAAAGATTAAGCGAAATTTATACCTCTTCTTTTTAGAAAAATTAATTCCAGATTCATTACAGTTATGACTATAATAAAATAAATCACATAGACAAATGGTATATGTCTAGTGGATTAGGATGGCCTTCTAAATGTGACGCCAAGACCGGAAAGAGTTATGAGTAAATTGACAGATTTGACTACACAGTGAATCAACCAAATCAATCAATCAGTCAATTTCAAAATAGGGGAAATATTTGTGACACATGTAACAGAGCTCAATCAAAATGTGTAAGCCTATCCAATAGCATAGCAATCACACTCCTAGGTAAAATTAAGCAAAGATTATTTGTAAAAGTATTTTATTTCACTACTGGGATATTACGGGCAATCTGTGTGACTTTTCCTGGGAGACAAGACTCACAAAATGAGATTAATGAACACAGAATTATTGTGTAAAAGTCAGAAGTAATAAACTAGACATACACCCAATAATCTGGGTTGAGCTTCTTTTTTAATATGGTAAAAATGAGACTATAAAATTTATGTAAATCCGTATGTGCATAAAGAACAACATATGTACAAACGAAAACATATACAAAAAATGTACATTAAGTACTTTAGAATGAATATCTGTGTGGGAGGAGATTAGAAATGCAATAGAAGAAATGGAATATATAAATAAGTAACAAAACAAAAACAAAGAACACAACAGAATTGCACTTACTGTACTTTGCAAAGAACAATCATAATATCATGCCAGACCATTGATGAGTACAATTAACTCAATACATGTGAAGTCAAAATATATCACTGGTATTTTAAAAAAAGGCTAAGACATGGCCTGGTAAATTAATAGCGAAGGAACATAAATAGGTAGTAAGAATATTAAAAAGAATTTCATTTTTACTAACAGTTACAATTACAGATTAATACAGACATTGATTTGTGTTTATTTATTGACTAGTCCATTGAGAACTGTGGTATTGAGTAAAAAGTATCATTCATAGCCATTGTTAATGGCACTAGACAGTGGGAGAGCATTTCTGGACCACTCAGCTGCCAAATAATATTTGAAAAAAAGTATTTATTGTAACGTTCGTTATAGAAGCTAACAGCTGGGGATAAATAATTAACACTTATGGGTTTGATCACACAAGTGCTATATCAGAAATGGAGCATTATAGGGGCACCTGGGTGGCTCAGTTGGTTGAGCGTCTAACTTCGGATCAGGTCATGATCTTGAGGTTCGTGGGTTCGAGCCCCACACAGACTCTGTGCTGACAGGTCAGAGCCTAGGGCCCGGTTTGGATTCTGTGTCTCCCTCGTTCTCTGCCCTTCCCCTGCACTCTCTCTTTCTCTCTCTCTCTCAAAAATAAATGAACATTAAAAAAAAAATTAGAAATGGAATATCATATAGCCACTGAGAGTTGATGAAACAGAAATTTTCTCTTTGCCCCTACTCTTAAAATCTTTCTACAATTAACATGTATTATTTTCTGCAAAATATAATAATAAATATTAGGATAAAATTAATTGGGAGGAGCTTCAAAAATTGAATTCTTCTAGAAGAAAAGCTCTACTGTTTATTATCTGTTCTATGACAAAATTAGACTCCTAACGTATTTTCTTTTGCTTCTTTTCACACAGATAACTAAAGTTGACTTTTTAAAAATTTTTTTATTAAACGTTTTTATGTTTATTTATTTCTGAGACAGAGAGAGACAGAGCATGAGTGGGGGAGGGGCAGAGAGAGAGGGAGACACAGAATCAGAAGCAGGCTCCAGGCTCTGAGCTGTCAGCACAGAGCCCGACGCGGGGTCAAACTCACGAACCGTGAGATCATGACCTGAGCTGAAGTCGGATGCTCAACCGACTGAGCCATCCAGGTGCCCCAAGTTGACTTTTGATTTGGGAGTTCATACATTCCCTTCCCATCATTAAGAAATATTTGTGCTTAATACCAAAATTCTACATGGATTACTACTATAGTTAAGTAGGGGGAAACAACTCAGGTTTTCTACAATAAAAAGATTTCAAAACTAAGTGCCAAGCCAGGTTAAAAATCTGTTTAACAGGAAATGGCATTTAAAAAGTATGTATTTTTTTGCCATTAAATTAATTCAGTATTACATTTTGTTACAATGTAAAATGAAATAACTGAATTTGATATGTTTGATGTGACTTCTTGGTTTGTGGGTAAATAGTAAAATTTATGGCCAGCCATATTTTTATGAAGATTTTACTTTTTTAGAGCAGTTTTAAGTTTACAGCCAAACTGAGCTGAAGCTGCAGAGATTTCCCTTGCCGCACACATACCTTGTCTCCCACCCCGCAATGATCAACATCCTCCACCAGAGGGGTACATTTGCTAGAACGGAGGAACCCGCATGGACATATCATCTTCACTCAAAGTCCATAGTTTACAATACGGTTCACTCCTGGTCTTGTACACTCTGTGGGTTTGGAAAAATATATGATAACATATATCCATCTTTCTAGTATCAACAGAGGGTTTTGACTGCCCTAAAAATCCTCTGCGCTTCATGTATTCGGCCCTCCCCACCCACTGATCTTTTCACTGTCTTTTCCAGAATGTCATATAGCTGGAATCATACTGTATAAAGCCCTTTCACATTGACTTCTTTCACTTAGTAACATTCTTTCAAGGTTTCTCCCTGTCTTTTAATGACTTGATAGTTCTTCGGTCTTCAGTGCGAAACAGAATTTTATTGTCTGGATGTACCAGTTTATTTATTCATTCACCCTACTAAAGGACATGTTGGTGACTTTCAAGTTTTGACAATTATGAGTAAAGCTGCTATTACACATTTGTGTGCAGGGTTTTGTATGGACATTCGTTTTGAATTGCTTAGGGTAAATACCAAGGAGTGCAATTATAAATACAGATTTTTTTTTCTGCAAGCTAATAAGACAGTTCAGGTATCCAGGATTAAACACCCCACACCCCAATAACTTTTATTCCTTATGATACGGAAAAATAATTTTATGCTGAGATGAATCTGTCTTTGCCAACGAAGTTATCACTTACAAGAAAAATTTGCCCTTCACATCATCTGGCCCCACAAACCTGTCTTTTGCCCTATGTAATTCCCTTATCCTGGTGTGAGACTTATTTACTTTTTAACAAGATGTTTGTTCTATTTCTACCGGTTCTCTCCTTCACGAAGAAGCAGATAATTAAAGTAACAGTACCAAAGAGTCCCGGACGCAGTCTGCATCAACGGTGTGCAGTGAGGACAAAGGGCTAAGGCTTTACAGTCTTATTTTGTCACGAGAGTTTATCCCTTAGTTTTTTCTTCCTCTGCAGTTATAGGAAATGAAGAATTCACTCTTTTATGTATAGTCTGATGACAGTTGAAAGTTTTACTGAGGATGTGGTCAGGCAATGGTAATCTACAACCCACACACAAAACATAGCACTAAAATCTTTATAATTAACTGTGTATGATTTAGCAGGGTCATTTAGAAAGATGATTCATCAGCAGTAGGTGTAAACTGGTTCACTAAACCTAAGGCTTAAAGGGAAAGAAGAGACAGAATGGGTTCTTTATTCCACTTTAGGCAAATAGCCAGGTGATTCAGAGTCCTTAAGAGCCCTGATTCAGTCTTCATTTCTCATCACCGATAGGATGTGGAAGTGTCATGCCAAACAATTTATCTTTCCACACCTCAGTTATGTAAATCTCTAACACAAGCCTCTAACAGGGGTCTGGGCAGGTGCTACTTATAGCCTATATTCCGAAGTCCTAACATTTTTTCTTCTTTCTTCTTTGTAATTGAGTGTGTGTCTGTGTATAGAAGATTTTTCCCCAAAATGACTGCATATCTTGGAAAAATTGTATGATGGGCACTGCTTCTCTTTGGTGCCTTTCCATCTTTTTGCAGAGTAGCTATGCCCAGGATTCTTATGCTATCTGAGCCCTGGCAGCTCAGAAAATTCTATCATAATAGACTGTCTCCCTAGGCAGTCCTCAGCTTCTACAGAAATCTTTACCCCTTTCTCCTTAAACTCTGCTTTCAGCAAGTTGCCAATGTAGAAAGATCTGAAAATCTCATCCTCTAAATTGTGACTAGCTCACTGTTGTTCACGGTTGTTCCCCTCAGAAGAACTTGTGCCATAAAAGGGAAGAGATCTTTGACTTCAGGCTGTGTTTCTGAAGTAAGATCAACAGAATCTCTTGGAATGAATGTTTAGGAATATAGGTCTGCAGGGCACCAGATTAAACACATATGCTTTAGAGAATCTCCTGAGACTGAGACTGGGAAATGACAACCATGTACCTGGAGCAAACACATGTGACATCACCACACTCAACTACATAGTTAGGATTAAAGCAAGGGGTTTTAGTACCTCTCAAATATTTTCCACCACGCTCTCTACAGTGACCTTGTATATAGTGTGTGAGTGCTATAATTTGGCCCGATGCCAAATGCCAAGAAGAACAGAATCAGATAATGAGCATTATCCATCCATTACAACATCTGAGATAAACTGTACTTTTGGTCAGCTCACGTTCAAGTGTCAGAACATTCACTGAACGTATACTGCAAAGCAGCTACATCTCTCATTTAGAGGAAACTGCATCCACTTCACCAGGAAGGGAACACACTTTTGGTACTTCTGATTGCCCACCTAGTCTAGCACCCAGTGGCTTTGTAACATTTTTTGCTAGTTTACTACAAAGGCTTTTATTGTTATTTTTTATTCCAAAAGGAACATGTGTTTGTTAAAGCAAACTTAGAAAAAGCAATGGAATAAATAATATTCGATCACTACTGTTCACGTTTTAATGGTCCCTTTATTCTTTCACATATACATTCATCCATCCTTTCTGTAAACATTCCAGGAGCTGTTCTAAGCCCTACGGATACATCTGTGAACAAGCTACCTAAAACTTGTATGGCCAAGACAACAGTATTGCAGTGCAGGAGCCAGGTAATAATGAAACACGGAAGTTTTATGAAGAAGACAAACGTGAATAATGGAACTAAGAGGGTCTGAAGAGGGAGCATGACTTTACATTGGATGATAAGGCAAGACCTTACCAAGGGGGTAGCATTTGAGCTGACAACTGAATAAGAGGTAGTTCATCCTGAGACAAGCTGGGGAATCAAAATCCAGACAGAGGGACTGTCAGTGCAAAAGGCCTAAGATGGGAATAAGCTTAGCATATTTAAAGAATGAAAGGAGGTCAGTTCGATGAGTCTGAAGATGTGGAGACTGATAATAACAGAAGCAGCAGAATTAATTAGGGGTAAGCCTTGTACAGCTGCACTGTCCAATATGGGAGCCACTAGTCAGATGTATCTACTGAGCACTTGAAATCAAGTTAGTCTGAATCAAGCTAGTCTGAATTGAAATACACACAGGATGTAATGGTCTAGTGTAGAAACAGAATATATCCCATTAATAATTTTTATACTTGGGACACCTAGGCGGTTCAGTTGGTGAAGCGTCCAACTCTTGGTTTCAGCTCAGGTCATGATCTCACAGTTTCTGAGTTTGAGCCCCACGTTGGGCTCTGTGCTGACAGCGTGGAGCCTGCTTACTGTTCTCTCTCTCTCTCTCTCTCTCTCTCTCTGCTCCTTCCCTTCTTGCTCTCTGTCTCAAAATAAATAATAAACTTAAAAAAAATTTAAATAATTTTACACTGATTATATACTGAAATGATGATTTTGGACATATTGGATTAAATGAAATATATTTTTACTATTAAATGACTTATTAGGTTTTACTATTAAATTACTTTTTCTAAGCAAAAAAATATGGTATTTGCCTTTCTCAGTCTGACTTACTTCACTTAGCATAACACCTTCTAGGTCCATCCATGGTCACAAATAGCAAGATCTCATCCTTTTCTATGGCTGTGCAATATTTAGTTATAATATATATCTTACATATAATACATATATTTACTTATATAATTTTGTATTTTATTTACATTTACATATAAATTACTTATACATTATATAACATAAATAAAGTTATATAAGTTCTATATATACAATTGTCACATCATCTTTATCCATTCATCTATTGATAGACACTGAGGTTGTTTCCATATCTTGGCTACTGCAAAGAATTCTGCAATAAAAATAGGAGTGCATGTATTTCTTTTTAAAGTTTATTTTTTTTTAATTTTTTAACATTTATGTATTTTTGAGAGGCAGAGAGAGACAGAGCATGAACATGGGAGGGGCAGAGAGAGGGGGGAGACACAGAATCCAAAGTAGGCTCTAGGCTCTGAGCTGTCAGCACAGAGCCCAATGCGGGGCTTGAACTCACAAACTGGGAGGATCAAGTCCTGAGCTGAAGTCGGATGCTTAACCAACTGAGCCACCCAGGCTCCCCAAAGTTTATTTATTTTTTAGCAATCTCTACACCTAATGTGGGGCTCAAACTCACGATCCCAAGATGAAGAGTCACATATTCCTCTGACTGAGCTGGCCAGGCACCCCTGAATATATCTTTTTTAATTATTGTTTTCATTTTCTTTAGGTAAGTACCCAACAGTGGAATTACTGGATCATATGGTATTTCTATTTTTAACTTCTTGAACGATGTCCATACTGTTTTCCACAGTGGCTGTGCCAATTTAGATTCCCACCAAAAATGCACAAGGGTTCATTTTTCTTCACATTCTCCCCAACACTTGTCATTTCTTGTCTTTTTAATTTCAGCCATTTTGAAAGGTTATGGTTTTCATTTGCACTTCCCTGACAATGAGTGATGTTGAGCATCTTTTCATGTATCTGTTGGCCACCTGTTCTTTGGGAAAATGTCCATTCAGATCATTTGTCCATTTCTTTTTATTGAATTTGACTGGGTTTTCTGGTGTTGAATTGTAAAAGTTCTTTACATATTTTGGTTATTAACCCCTTATTGCATATATCATTTGCAAATATCTTCTCCCATTCCATAGTTGCTTTTTTGTTCCGCTGATGGTTACCTTAAGTTAAGGGGTTACTTTACTTATGTGTGGAATCTAAAACACTACAGAAATTAATAAACAAACAAGCAAAAAGCAGAATAATACCTACAAATACAGAGAACAAACTGATGGCTGCCAGGGGAAAGGGGTTGGGAGAATGGGCAAAGTGGATGAAGGCGGGGAGGGGCACAGTCTTCAAGTTACAGAATGAATCAGTCATGGGGATGAAAGGAACAGCATAGGAAATATAGTCAGTGTATTATAATAGTGATAAATGGTGACACACGGTAGCTACACTTGTGATGAATGTAGCGTAATGTGTAGAGACGTTGAATCACTGTGGTGTACATAACTGAAACTAACATAGCATTTGTGTCAACTACACAAATTAAAAATAAAAATAAGAAAGTAAATAAATACTTGCATGTACACTATTAAAACAAGTAAAAATGCAGATATAAGGAACTAGAACCAACTAAAAAAATTAATTACTTTTTCTAAAGATGTTACCAGAAAATTTTAGATTGCATCTGCAGCCCACATTATACCTTTATAGATAGCACCAACATGGAGACTTGCATGTCATAGTCAGGAATTGCAGCTTTTTAAGTACAATGAGAAGTATTTAGAAGATTCTAAGGAGGTGGTAAGAGTTAGCTTGTAATATTATTTACCCTTTAATGAGATTGCATTGTTGTTGTGTTGAGAAAGGACAAGAATGGTAACAGGGAAACGAGGCATCAGATTACTGGTGGTTATTTAGACCAGGGTACTATAAATAAAGATGGAACGAGGAAGCTAGTTTCAGAATTTATTTTGAAAGTTGAGCTCTAGGAAAAAGAGATGATTCCCACTTACTGTGCAACTGAGTAAATGAATTATTGTGGTGCCATTGCATGGGGTGCTGAAGACTGGGGTAGGAACATGCTTGAGAGCAGGGGAAACATGTTGGAGACATTTTGAGATGCCTATTAGACATCCAAATAAACTTCACAAGAGAAATCAAGCAGAAGAAGAGTACACCAAGGAAGATGAGCCAGCAAGCTGCTGGAAAATAGTACATGACAATGTTCCAGAAGTCAAGTAAATAACTTGGTTCAAAGAGCAAATACTGGTTCACTATTTTACATTCTGTTCAGTAGGCAAGGAAAATGTGAACAGAGAATTAGACAGTACACCTGGCAATGTGATGAACCTTGGTAAGAGCCATTTCTTATGGTGGTAACAGTGAAGGTTCAACTGAAGCGGATAGAACAGTAAATGAGAGATGATAAAATTAGAAAATAAAATTTCAAAAAAATGTTTTGTGAAGATAAGCAGACTAAAGGAATAGTAGCTGGGGAAAGACATGATATCTGCCCTTCTTTTAAAAGTTACGACCTATCAGGGCTTCCCTTGTGTGCTAAAGGGAATTATTCAGCAAAGCAGGAGAAAATGATGTAGTACAGAGGATAATTGTTCAAGGTTCTTGAGTGAACTAGTTGGAACAGGATCCAGATCTTAAAGACAGGATTGACTTTTGATGAAACTAGGATCTCATTGTATCATAGATCCATTGTATCTGAAAAAAAGATAGTGTAGATGAATGAAACAGATAAAGGTGAGTCTCTCTCTCTCTCTCATTGTTTTCTCTCTTCATGTGTTTACAACGCTTGTACCATATCAAATTTATCAATTTATAACATTTGTAGACACAATTTTGAATTCACAGATCTATGTGTTCTAGCGTCAAATGTCATTACAGAAAACTCACTGTGTGTGTGCGTGTGTGTGTTTAATGTATAGAGATGTTGAATCACTATGAGGTATACCTGAAACTTCTTGAACTTTTTGAACTTTTATGATACGATATTTTTTAAAAGTCTCCTAAAAATTTGACTTGGTTAAGTCTTAATTCATTATTCTGAATGCTCAATGATTCACTGCAATCTGAAGATTGATTTCCTGCATTTGGGGGAAATTTCTGTATTATTTATTTATTTTTATTATTTCCTCCTTTCCAATGTTCCTTTTCTCTCTTTCTGGAATCTGTATTAGTTGGATGTTCCATGGATTGTTCCTGGAATGATCACAACTTTATTTCTCAGTATCTACTTTGTTGTCTATTGCCTGTGTGTTCTACCTTCTAGTAGTATTCCTTGATTTTAACACTGAAACCATTTTGGCTAAAAAAAAATTTAGGGGACCCTGGGTGCTCAGTTGATTAAGTGTCGGATTGTTGGTTTCGGCTCAGGTCATTATCTCACAATTCATAGGTTCAAGCCCTGCATTGGGCTCCCTACTGGCAATGTGGAGCCTGTTTGGAATTCTCTCTCTCTCTCTCTCTCTCTCTCTCTCTCTCTCAATCTCTCTCTCTCTCTCTCTCTCTCAAAAATAAATAAACTTAAAAAAGGCTTTTTTTGGTATGGAATTTTTAATTTCCTGGAGCTCTTACTTTGATCTCTATTCCTTCTTCACAGCTTTTGGCTCTTCCTTAATGGGTTCAATGTCTTATCTAATGACTCGGTACATTAATTACTGTTTCTTTGAAGTTTTCTTGCTTTCAGTTGTTCCTGCCCCTTCTGAGCTTCTCAGGTATTATCTGTTTGTTGGTTTTCCCCTTTCATGTTACAGATATCTCTCAAAAGTTTTGAGATACATAGCCATCTGTTCATAGTAAAAAATGCCTTTAAGCTCTGTGTGCATGGCAGAGAACACTGACCAGAGAGATGCTTTGTTAAATGAGCAGGTGGCCTTTGGAGAACACTACATGGCAAGATCTAGGTTTCTCTCTGGCATGGTTCAATTTATCTAGAGATGGAGGCTTCACATTGATCTTGTACAAAAACCTGATGGCGGGTGGTCTATACAGCCAGGTAGCAGAAAGAAGTTGGAAGGAGGGTGGCAGTGCATCATGTAATTAGTATGTGGACTCCCGTCGAACAGCTCTCTTCTAATCTTGCACCTTGTCCTACATTCTTGTGTAGCTGGTTATCTTAATCTAAGCCTCTCTGGTTCAGTTCCTCCATAGAGCATGCTTCACATTCCTAGGAAACCTAGCGGCTACAGTTTTCTAACAATGCTGAGGTGGAGGTGAGAGCAGGAAATCCAGCTGCTTCTTATGTAAACTTACTTCCAAACTGCCCCAGGCTTAGAGCCTTCTCCAACTGCCCTTTTGTAGTTATGGTGCCGCAGCTTTGTCTTTCTAGTATCCAAAGAACAAATCAGCTTCTTCCTCATGGATAACCCACTTTGTAGACTTCCATGTATACCATCTCTCTCTACTTTTTTTTCAAGATTTTATTTTTAAGCAATCTCTACAACCAACATGGAACTCGAACTTAACAACCCTGAGATAAAGGGTCACCTCATCTCTTTGTACTTTGATAAATAATTAAATTTCTACTTTTTCTTTCCATCTTCACACACTGTAATTCAGAATTATAGATCTCTCATAATTTAATAAGAGATGAAATCAGTGTTTCTACTTATGGGCAGAGGCAGCAACATTGCTAAGTTTCCACCTTATATGAGAAACTGTTTAAATCCAATGGTAATAATACAGTTCCTTTTGACAGTCAAGATTCCTGAAGATACTGTCTTTCAGGAACTCTAAAGTAATAGCAATGTTTACAGCGTTCTATACTCCCATATCCATGCTGTGTACTAGCTTCTATTCTAAATATTAATGAAAGTAGTATGGGGAAAAAGTAGCATCTTATTTGAATCTGCACACTTAAACCCAGACTTGTTACTGTTTTCTGAAAAAAAGAAGAAAGGAAGCAAGGAAGGAAGGGAGAAAGGAGGAAAGGTCTTTAGAACCAAAGAGGAAAGCAACTAATTCAGCTTTCCTGGTGAATTAGGGAAGGCTTCATAAGAGAACTGATATGTCATCTGTATCTTGAGAGATTTGCCTACCTTTATAAAAGAGGGTATTATATATCACAAGAGAATGGAAGCAGAAAGGAGACCAACATGTTCAAAGAAAAATGAGATATTTGAGAGGACAAAACCAAGATAATGTATTAGATTTGGGGAAAAAGTTAAAAGTTTACATAAATTCAAAGAAGCATTTTTTATTGATACTGATTCTACCTTCTTCCTGGAGTTTTGCACCCTCTCTGTGAATAATATGCGTATCTAATGATCTAGTTTACAAGGAACCCACAAATCTACTTCACAAGAGCCCCAGAAGATTCAATTCCAATTTCACAGGAATAATTACTTAGTAGGAAACTCATAAGAGCGTCTTTTTTCATCGTTAGGAATTAGGCTATCGTTGATGGTTGTGATGCATTGTGCAAACCCTCCTGAACATAGCTGACTTCAGCCCATGAGAGGTGGACAGTTCCAACCACACTGCCAGGGCCCCAGGTCTTCAAGGCCTTCTCCTAAGCCACAGGAGGCCACTCAACTGAACCTGGTTCAACCTGCAGAGGTAGGGGAATTAACCCCTTGAGAACAATCTTCTACAAGTGGGAGACAGGAGTCTTGATAAATGCCCAGCCTTCCTATCCTCTACAGAGACCGTGGAAGGGAGGTCGGATACAGCTCCTCACCAGGGTCCATGGTAGGACCGAGCTTCACTCATTCACAGGGGTAACTGGACTCTCAAAACTCAGAGCTTGCTCCTCTACCCTCTTTTTTTCCTCTCATATTTCCCACTCTGTTACTTCTGCTCCTTGAAATTTCCCCTTGAATAATTTACCTATGCCCCATTTCTGTTCTCAGGTTGTGCCTTTGAAAAAATCAATATAAAACATGTACTTAACTAGTTACGTGCCTCCACTATCTACTCATTTTTCTTAACTCCACAGAATTTGCGGCATCCCACCTTTTCCATCTCTTTATCTTAAAATATGAAGAATAATTAAAAATTAAGTATTTTCTTATTTATTAGCATTGATTACTTATATTTAGAATATTCACCACTGATACATAAAAGAACACTGAACGAAGAAGCAGAAAACCCATATTCTAGTCTTAGGTTTTGTAGTAACTAGTGGTGAGACTAAATGAAAGCGACTGTATCTCTCTAAAAATCTTACCTCCCAATTTATTAAAATGTAGGAATTGGTGTAGAAGATAATTCATAGGCACTGGTTTTATGATTCCATGAAATAAATTACAGAGGTAGGCCTGCTGTGGATGAAGCTGTCAATCTGATATGCTGCCAGGTGGGCAGTTGGTCATGTTCACATCATAGTCACCTGCACCTGTGGCCATGCCTAGAGCAACTTCCGACCAGCATCCAATTCAAATCTGTCCCTTGTATGAATAGTTCCCAATGCCCCAGTAGCCCGCAGCTTTAAATATGCATACATTTGATTTGTGTAATCACAGTTAACCCCAGGTTCTTCTCTTTTCTTATATTTTCTTATATTCTTGAGCAACACACAAAGTAACCATTTGTTACTCAACAGTGACTCCAAAGGTGAAGTTTCTAGACAAAAGGGAGAGGGACACCCAGGGGTGGGCGGAGCTTAGAGGCAGAAAAGGCTTTACTGAACTTTGCAAATCATCCCATGGAGCTGGGTTGCCAATTCAACCACACCGAAGGCTGGCTCTGGCAGGAGGCATTAAAAGGAGAAAGTAAAATACTTCCTTTGTTCAGACTCTACAAACGCTGAAGGGAAATTCCTGCTCACAGCAGGTGATTAAACAAGCTTTATTAGAGGCCATTACATGGAGTCACTAACACTGCTTTGTTGCAATAAAATGGTTCATTTTCCCATTTTCTCATTCTTTACCTTTCAAATTGTATTAATTAGGTTTATCAACAATTTGGTAACTCCAAACTGGCTGCCAGAGTCTTATAAGAACTCTTTTACAACCTGTTCTTTTAAAGCAATAAAGCTCAGGGGCGCCTGGGTGGCGCAGTCGGTTAAGCGTCCCACTTCAGCCAGGTCACGATCTCGCGGTCCGTGAGTTCGAGCCCCGCGTCAGGCTCTGGGCTGATGGCTCGGAGCCTGGAGCCTGTTTCCGATTCTGTGTTTCCCTCTCTCTCTGCCCCTCCCTCGTTCATGCTCTGTCTCTCTCTGTCCCAAAAATAAATAAACGTTGGGGAAAAAAAATAAATAAAAAAAATAAAGCAATAAAGCTCAAACTTATCCAGCAAATTCCTCCTAAGATAGAGGAAAGTGGATTTGTATCTTGGAGGAAAGGGGTCACCATGTAGCTCAAAATGTTTGGCCACAAGCATGAAATGTCTCCAAAGCCTTATCCTTTATCTTAAAAGTTCATGTGAATTTGCCTACTACTCAGTAGTAAACCTCAACTTATATTAATTTCAACATAATGTGTGCATCATTTACTAATTACCCCATCAACACGTCTAAGGAAGAATAATGTAATTTGGATTGTATGTTTTATTCTTGTACTCTTCATCTTTTTATAAGGGTAAAATAGAAATGTTTCTCTTTCTTCCAATGATACCTTTAAACTGTTCCTGCATCATATATTAACCTAGGAGAAAGACTTCCCCATTCATTATGAAGCCTGTTTTTGTGCATCTGAAATCCCATACCATATATAAATATGAAATTCAAATGTCAACTCCATTATCCTTTCAAGAGAAACACAAGGATTAAAATTCAATGTTTATCAAGTAAAAGTAAAAAAAAATGGGGGGGGGTGATATTACGGTCTTTGAATCTTCAGACTTCAGAACTCATATGTTTAGCATCATACATAGCCTGCACCAGCTGAATAAGCCCAGGAAATTATTATTTTGCTGCCAGCATCTGACCTGCCACAACAGGGAGGGCAGGGTCAAAGTGAGCACACAATGTGGAACAGAAACATTCATTTCTCTCCCTATATTCCTTTGACTTCCTTGTACCTCACCAACTCATTCTTTTCCTTCCTTTTATTTTGCAAACTCATCACTGCCCGCTTTATAGCATATTTTCGTAATTTTGTTTCCACCCCACATTTTCCTGTACGATAAATACCATTGTTTTGGTGCATTGAAGAAAGGCAGAGATATTCTTTTCCCTTCCCCTTTAGCCAGTCTCTTTGAATTCTGTATTCATGAAATCATTACATTTCCTTGCCTAATCAATTATTACTCTGCTACACATAAATTCGGTGAGTTTGATGGCAAAAATCTGCCAAGCACTTTGGATCTCATAGAATGGAAACCTCTATATAGATGTCTGCTATGATTTCTATTAGATGAAGACACTTTAAGGTATGTTTTATTGGCCCATTAATAAATGCCTGGAGTGGTAAAGATATCTGGCTAGAAGCCCTAATTTTTGCAAGCACAAAAGATTGGGTTAATGGAGCAATTAAATACACTTTTATGTCCCAGGGCTGTAATAATATCGGGGAAAGGTAAGTGAACTACTACAAAGGAAAGACAACTGTAAATACAGAGTAAGAACTAAAGGTGTAACTTCTATAGAAGTGATAGAGAAATACATGACAGAATTTCAAACAGTGGGCAATTTATAGGGCACCAATATTGTTATGTTTATACATTTTCTTGTCAAAAGAGGTATTGTTTCATTGAGGCAGAAGAAATATAAAGTGGAGAAACAGGCCTACAACAGAAGCGGTGAGTAGTGCAGGGGGAACAGCAGTCAAAAAGCGTTTTAAGAAATGTTAGCAGCTACCTGATTATCGGCTGTTGATATAATATGACTGTTTTGAAGCTACAGGAGATGTGAGAGTTCGTAAAAAGAAGTGCAAGAGCTGAGAACACCGTCAGTACGAGGCCAAGCACTGGGCATCTCTGCATTCCTAGCATACTGCACATGTGTGCCATGTAGGGCTCGTTCAGGAATTGGTAATATGCCAGGATTAGTGTGCCAATGCTTGGTTACAATGGCTCTGAAGGTGACAGAGTGATTGAGTCTGTTGGGCGGTCTCTTGTCAAAGCTCAGTTGAAGGATAGGGATCAGGGGAAGATTTACTCACCCCAGTATCAGCATCATGTACTCCCAGAACTGCCACCTTCTTCTTTGCTCTTCTCTTTCCTACGCAGCCTGTTGCAGAGACATCTGGTCTCCCCTCTTATCTGCCACCCTGGTTCCTTTGCAGTCTTATCTTTCCACCATCCATCCAGGCTCAGTGCATTTATTATGATGATCTAACTTCTTAGCTCCTACACCCTGGAAGCTGAGGGTTGCTACAAATAGCTGCCTAACCATAAAAATCTTGTGGCATTAAAAGTTAGCTGAGACCTCAGGGGAACCTGTAAAAATTTCACTTCATTTTTTTTCAGCTTCTTCTGTCAGCTTCTTCAATGACTTTTCCAAAGATTTCTATTCTCTACTCCCTTCCTTTTACTCTCTATTCAAACTCCATCTTCCACACTATCAGAGAAAATGCATCCTCTATTCCATGAGTTCTACTTGGCTTACCCAGTATGCATGAGCTCTGACCATATTCATCACCACTGATTACAAACTGTGTATGTGTGTGTGTGAGTGTGTAAGTCTTGGCCTTAAGTTACTTGTACAAGAGTTTTGTATCCAAAAGAAACACAACTTTTATTTCAAAAGCATTGAAGAGTGATGGAAATCTTTATGGAATTCCCAGAGGAAGTACTAACAGGATTATACAGATGCCAAGATGTTCTAAAACTTTCCCAAACTTCCACCAATCATTACAGCTACTGGACCATCTCTTTTGTGTGGGTCTCTAAAAAAACTTGCCTGTGGCTTCCTCACTCAGATTATGCTAGGATTTCCTCTCTGAGAGGATTACCATGTCTTTCCTTGGTATCTCAGTTTCTCTGTGGAGCCCTCTTCCAATGGGTCACCACAAAAGTTCTCTGTGGCGAGTCACACAGAGTAAGCAAATACTCCATCCTGGGATGGAATAAAAATTGTGAGATGCGACAAGTATTCATGCTTCTATATCCATCGTTGTCTTTGCCTTTTCTCCTCCAGGTAGAAGACAACTATGCCAGCTCTTTTCAACTAACCCTGCTACCTATTCCTTTGACCGAAGTCTTTCTGTCTCTAAGACATTATCCATCAGGATTTCTGTCTTCAGCCTTTGTAAAAAGAATACGTTTTTAAAATTGTCTCAACTCAGTAATGAAAAAAAAAATTTCTTAATGGGCAAAAGAACTGAACTGACACTTTGCCAAAGATGTACCAGTGAAAAGTAAGCACATAAGAACATCCTCAATATTAATAGTCATTGGGGAAATGCAAATTAAAACCACTATAAAATACTACTATGCACCTCTACGGCTAAAACGAAAAGGACTGACCCTATCATGTGTTGGTGAGATTATGCAAGAACTGGAATTCTCATACACGGCTGCCATGGCAATGTAAAATGGTACAGTTAGGTAGTTTTTTTAGAAAAATAAACATGTACTTTTTGCATGATCAAACCATTCAGCACCTGGGTATTTATCCTAGAGGAGTCAAAGTATATATCCAAAGAAGATCTGTACAGAAATGTTCACAGAATCTGTACGTGTAATAGTCTAAGCCCACACGTGAGTGGATAAACTTTGATACTCAGCACCAAACAAAAAGAAATTGATGACTTAAAATAACTACATCATGATCAATACTGCAACACTATGCTGGATGAAAGAAGCCAGACCAGGGGTGCCTAGGTGGCTCAGTCAGTTGAGTGTCTGACTTCAGCTCAGGTCACGATCTTGTGGTTCTTGAGTTCGAGCCCTGCATTGGGCTTGCTGCTGTCAGCACAGAGCCTACTTTGGATCCTCTGTCCCTCCCCCCATCTCTGCCCCTACCCTACTCATGCTCTCCCTCTCAAAAATAATTAAGACATTAAAAAAAAGAAAGAAAGAAAGAAGCCAGACCAAAAAGAGAGTATATAATGTAGGAGTCCGTTCATATACAATTCTAGAAAAGAAAACTAATCTATAGTGACAAAAATCAAATCAGAGGTTGCTTGGGGGTTACAGGGGGTGAAGAACAAGTAGTGTGTGTGTGTGTGTGTGTGTGTGTATATCACTCCTGTGCTTCTCCTTTACTTTCATACTACTAGCACACTCACATCACTTGTAGTGGTAAGCTTTCCACATAGTAAGCATTTCTGCCACACTAGCTATCTGGAGTTAGCATCAGATCCCACAGATTAAGGCTTCAATTTCACATGACTGCCCCCCACTTGGAATGTCAATGTCAAGTCCCAGAATGTCACCTGTGGTTCTGAGCAATGGGCTATAAATTGGGGGTTCTTATAGGCCCCTCTGTGGACTCAATAGTCTAGAATGGTCCACAGAAGTCAAGGAAATGCTGAGCTAAATTTACTAGTTTATGATAAAGGATATACTAAAGAGGGGCGCCTGGGTGGCGCAGTCGGTTAAGCGTCCGACTTCAGCCAGGTCACGATCTCGCGGTCCATGAGTTCGAGCCCCGCGTCGGGCTCTGGGCTGATGGCTCAGAGCCTTGAGCCTGTTTCCAATTCTGTGTCTCCCTCTCTCTCTGCCCCTCCCCCGTTCATGCTCTGTCTCTCTCTGTCCCAAAAATAAATAAATGTTGAAAAATAAATAAATAAATAAAAATAAAAAAGGATATACTAAAGAATACAGATAGGTAGGACACAGCCAGATAAAGAGATGCATAGGGTATGGCACACAGAACAGGACATGGAGCTTCCATGCTCTCTCTGGGTACCACTCTCCCAGCACCTCCGTGTGTTCACCAATCCAGAAGCTGTCCAAACTCTGTACTATAAGGTTTTTTATGGAGGCGTCATCATGTAGACATGGTTGATTATTAACTCCATTTTCTGCCCCTCCCTCTTCTCTAGAGAATGAGGATGGAAGGATCGTGAAAGACCCAAGCTTCTAATCATGCCTTGGTCTTTCCAGTGATGAGTCCCCATCCAGGAGCCTACCAAGAGTTGCCTCATTAGAACAAAAGACACTCCTATTACCCAGGACATTCCAAAGGAGTTAGGAGTTCTGGGTCAGGAACCCAGATCAAAGACCAAATATTAGAACAAAAGATGCTGTTAATACTCTTATTACTTAGGAAATTGCAAGGTTTAGGAGCTCTGCTCCAGGAACCAGGGAAAAGATAGATATATACATTTTTTCCCCATAATCTGATTATACACACACACGACAAAACTTATCAAACTGTCCACTTTAATAGGTACATTTTATTTAATGTCAGTTATACCTCAGTAAATCTATTAAAATTTTCATACACTTGCTTTCCCATTTATCTTTTAACCCATTAAAATTTGGTTTCTATCCTTATCACTTTAGAGAAACAGCTTCAATAAGATCTTCATTAATATTTGAGTTGCCATCGATCTATATCTATATATTTTAAATCCTTAATTTTACCAGATCTCTCCAGTGCATTTGATTGCTGTGATAATTCTACCTTCTTGAATTCCTTTACTCTGCTGACTTCTGTGACACTGTGGTATTCTAATTGTCATCACAATCTCTGAGTTTCTGGTCTTTCTTCTGTATGTACTACACTTTCTCTTCAGATTTCTGAACTGTAGTTGTTTCTCAGGATTTCACTGACACCCCGCCTCAAGCTAAACATTATTCCTGGGAGCACCTGGGTAGCTCAGTGGGTTGAGGCTCTGATTTCAGCTCAGGTCATGATCTCACGATTCATGAGTATGAGCCCCACATCAGGCTCTCTGCTGTCAGCAAAGAGCCTGCTTCAGATCCTCTGTCTCCCTCTCTCTGCCCCTCCCCTTCTCTCTCTCTCTCTCTCTCTCTCTCTCTCTCTCAAATAAACATTTAAAAGAGTAAACATTATTCCTGAATATTGTTCTCAATTCCCATTGACCCAATGTCTCAAAGACAGAGGTGACCCACATCTACATCCCTAGCATGAGACCCACACTAATCTTCAGAGTATTCTTTCCAAATGCTTGATGGACATTTCCACTTTCATTTCCCAAAGGAAAGTGAATACAACAAAGGAAACACTGAAATTGTCTTCACTCAACCAAAGCCGTTCTCCAGGACTAACAGTTTTAAACATCAGAGCCTACTTATCCCCCAGGGGAATCACCCTTGAGTTATCTTCTTAAGTCACTTCGTCACTCATTATTTCTGGCTTATAATTAACGGAAATGGCCCCCTAAGTAATCCCTCTGCTTCTAGTCAATTCTCCATCAAGCCCATGCTTGACACAATGCTTGTCACTTCACTCTTCAGTTGAATACGCTTGTGTGGTACTTTATTAACCACAACATGAAATGCAAACACCTTATCATAGTAATCAAGACACAAGTCTTCAAATATCTGGCTGTATCTATTTAGTTAGCAAACATCTACATCTACTAACATCAAACAGCTTTTAGTTCTACACACACATCATGCTACCATGTCTCTGTTACCATTAACCTCCGTGCCTCAAATGCTCTTTCTTATTCTATTATTCTACTTTTCTGGATAACTACTGTGTGTCTGCTAAGATTTACAACACATTATTCTAAGTTATTCATATTATTTATTTATTTATTTATTTATTCACTTACTTATTTCCTTGCTTGCTGACTTCTATATCAGAAGACCAAGCTGGCTACAGAATTTTGGAATTGGTAGAGAAAAAAAAAAAAAAAAAAGACCAAGAAATTAAAAAGTGGTTGAAATGTTGGTAAAGGCTTGATATTTAAATGTCCTTAAAAACAACTTGAAGATATATACCAAACTTAAAAGAAGTTAAAGAAAAAACTTGAGTCAATGTGAAGCAATGATGTGGGGTGAGTTCTAACGCCAATAATCATGTGAATTCTGAAACAGTATGCCTTCGTTGAGCTCGAAGAGTTTGGAGCTAAGGAATTGATTTCATACCTCTGTGTACTTTGCATTTTCTTTGGTTTGAAGGAAGTTTAATGTGGGCATGCAGGAAAAGCAGAAGAACTGTATGTAACCATATAAACTTACTAAAAGATACACTTGTTAAAAAGCATGCCTAGTCCTGTGCAGAAGGTACAAAAAAAGGAGGTAAAAAATAATCAGCTAATAAGGTTTTAAAGGTCAAGTTGCTAGTACACCTGAAACTAATATAACACTATGTTTTAATTAATTGGAATTAAAATAAACACTTAAGGGGTGCCTGGCTGGCTCAGTCACTGGAGCATCTGACTCTTGATCTAGGGGTTGTGAGTTCAAGCCCCACACTGGGTGTGGAGCATACTTCAAAAAAATTTTTTAATTAAAAAATAAAAACTTAAAAATAAAGAAATAAAAATAAAATAAAAGTCAGGTTGCCATTATCAGTAAAGCTCCATAACTTCTGAGAGTCCTAAAAGAGAAGTTTTGCTCTTTCTCAATTAATTTGTGTTCTCATTTAATTCATTTTGACTAATTTCATGGTTTTCATATTTAATAAATCTTGACCAAGTTGTGAGAGTACATAAAAACACTTTTCTGCTTATAAGGAACCTATAGTTTAGAGGAAGCAAATGCCTTTAGTACCAGCTATTTTTCTATGTTCTTTACTTAAGTTTAATTCAGTCTTAGATCAGGCTTGTTTAGGATAGTATAGATATGCATATACAGCAATGCAATGTAGTTATACAGATTAATCTATTTTATAAAGACACTGATATAGGCAGTGATGATTACAGTAGAATTACAAAAGTAGGATTATGAAATTATCTTATCTGAGTCGGAGACTATTTTATGGCTAGAAGGTAGTAATGCTTCAAAATATGTTATATATTAATCTTAAGAACAAAGGGGAAATGTAATAAAGATTTTTAGTGTTTTTATCTGATATCCATTTTCCTCATTTTTCTTATTTATAAAACTCCAATCATATTCTGAGCAAAGGACCCCATTCCATAGCCTCCTTTGCAAATGGAGTTGCCAATCAGGTATAAAGGGGCAGATGGGTCCTTACAGTGGGCAATCCCAGACTAGAGATTATCCCTTTATCCTGTCTTAGTACCATGTCCTCCTTTTTCCTGCTTCCAGCACAGACATTACTATAGGAACTCCAGCAGCCATTGTAGACCATGAGGAGCTCTTGATAATTGCCACAAATTTCCCATGGAACAGAAAGCTAGAAGGAACATGCCTCCCTGATGACTGTGGTGTGGTGTTACCATACTTCTGGATTATTTTTACAGATGAGATAAATAAGCTCCCATCTGGTCTAATACTGAGGTTAATCTGAGGTTTTATTTTATATATATCAAATTTAATCCTAAAAGCATCCATATAAGAACAGGATACCAAGTCCAAGTAAGAGTCAAGAAATTGACCACAATATTGACCACTATATTGACCACAATATTGACCACAATACAGAGTCAGACACCACTGTCACTGACAAGTGTTGATGTAACTTCATCTCTAGCCTCCCCTTTGCAATTATAACTCTTCATTTAAAATGGCCTTACACTTGTTGAATACATAACCTTCCAATGTAACTCTCCATTAGCGACATCTATAAAAATCAAGCCAACTTTTCCAAGGAGAACTACTAAAAACTGTAGATTAAAAAAAAAAAATCAAGGACATTAAACAAAGTAGCCTGGATTCAGGGACCAAGACCTCTAGAAGCAAAAAGCACATTTGAGTTAGCCTGACAGAAGTCATTACTTTTCTTTTAGAAAAGCTTTCCTGAGCCAAGGGGCTGATGTTGACAGACAACCTTGGGATTACCCCAGGTGAAATTCAAAACTGGCCCCGATACACAGAGGGCAAGGAGAGTCCAAAGAAAGAGGCAGACCACTCCAGATTGGTAGATGGCAGGTTTAATAAGCAAGGGGATTTACATATGAAACTTGTCTTGGGCGACCACAAACCCAGTAAATCTCTGCACCCACTTTCCAGAATCTTAAAAGTGTGTATAGAGGCCTTCGCAGGGTTCAGTCACATATGCTGTCCAGCTGGTTTCAATGATACTTTATTTCTCAAGACTGCATCCTTAAATTGGCTCCAGCTATGGGAGCGTAGTCTTGTTTCATTTTGCTTTACTTAAGTACAACAGTCCCATCACCAGAGCAATATTATTTGTAGGCAGATATCACCACTGTGTGACTTGGTGGGGGGGCAGGGTGTGGAAAACTAAATATGAACCCAACTGATGAGGGAGCATAAGGCAAGCTGAGAGCAAAGTATAGGCTAACAGCACCCCTCCCCCACCTCCCCACCCCAGGTGGGACATGTGTGATATTCCTCAGACACATCTGGCCGCCCAAGAACAGGGAAAGGAAAGAAAGCAGGTGGTTGACTGATACAGATCACAGTCATGCAGGACAGGAGTCTCCCTCAGTTTACAGATAATTTAGTAAACTGCAAGAAAAAGGTAATCTTATCCAGAGCCTAATCTCCAGAAACCTATAGACTCCGTTTCCTAGAGCCCTAATATCACCCTCCTCAAGATGTAAAGGAGTTAAAGTGCTTGCATGGTGATACAGGAAACTAAGGCAAATGAAAAATTAAATGCCCGTCCTGCCCACAGCCCATTGACAAGTCCTTGAAACTGGCAGAGTGACCTCCCTCTAGGACCTGAGCTGCCCTGATGATGACACTTTGCTGGGGCAAAAGGGAAGCTTGGCCTAACATTATCCTGACCGCCAAGGATCCTACTTCAACGTACAAAAATTCCTTTGGAAACTTCCTTTAACTGAACTCCCCCAAATGCAGGCTGGCCATCATACTCCAAGCTTATGGCCCCTGGTGTCCATCTGAAGGGTCTCATGACTGAGGTTTTACTAAAAGGTACTAAATGGTGTTTCCCTAGCAACAGCTAGCCCCTCTAGGTACTGGAAACCTAGCTTCCAAAATTCCTCAGAGACTTACTCTATCCCTGACCCCCTACCAACCTGAGGGGATACAATCAGTTACCTGTCACAACCCCCGTGCAGCTCTTTCTGCCCAGGGTCCTGTCCCCATGCTTTAATAAAATCACCCATTTGCACCAAAGCCATCTTCAAGAATTCTTTCTTGGCCCTGGGCTCTGAACATCCCCCCCATCCCCCCAAACCCCATCACAGCTTCTGCCATCCATTTGCTTCTGTCACATTTAACAAGACATTCATGACTATGTGAGTCTGTTTTCAGCGCTCCTAAAGGAGTTTCATCGAGAGATTACAATAATAGACATAATAGTGTATTAAGACGCCACAGTAAGCATCAGGCACAATATCTTCATACTGTTCCCAGAAATGTGCAAAACCCAGGGCCCCAGGCATGAACACGGGGGTCCCCCGACCCTTCCTCGGGAGAGAGGCCAGTGCCCTGAAATGCGCCAGAGCCAAGAGCCCCACGGGGGCCCACTGGCTGCAGCCCGGTGGAGAGCGAGTGCGACGATGGCGCCCGCTAAAGAAAAAGGAAAAGAGAAGAAAATAAGGAAAAGAAGAGAAAAAATGAAACAAAGAAAAGAAAAGAGAAAAGAGGAAAAAGGCAGGGCGCCCGCTGGCTCCGGCGAGGCGGGGGAGATGGCGCCACCAGCGCCGCCAGGGGGAGTTTCCCAGCTCCTCCCCAGCTCGCGGAGGCCCCAGGCCAAGGAGGGTTCAAAACTCCCACACAAGGGGCGCCTGGGGGGTGGCGGGCTCCGTGGGTTCAGAGCCGCACTTTGGCTCAGGTTGCAATCTAGGGGTTTGTGAGTTCGAGCCCCCGCCTCGGGCTCCCTGCTGGCAGCGCGGGATCCTCTGACCCGGCTCTCGCTGCCCCTCCCCCACTCGTGCTGGCTCTCCCTCCCTCAAAAGTAAGTAAACATTAAAAAAAAAAAAAAAAAAAAGATAAAATGAAATGACCAAACGAGTCCCTTTCACCTCAAGTCTGGGCACTCTGGGCGGGCAGGCCTGGACGCAGACCCGTTGTGAACGAGCGCCCTGCGTCTCCTGCTTGCCGGTGGCCTTGGGCTGCAAGGCCACAGGTTTTGGGGTCTCATCCTTCAGGTGCCGGTCTTAAACTTGGGGTGTCCCTCAGGGAGGAGCCTCAAGTTTTGAGTTCCCTCCCACGTATTGGGGTTGGGGAACAAGGGGTGGTCCTCATGGTGAGACGTGTCTCAGTCTTTCCTACCTGCTGCCGCGTGCTTTCCCTCCTGCCTGCTGATGGGAGGGCGTTTCCTCTGTCGGGTTGAAGGTTTTTCTGGGAGGAAATGATTCCATAAAGAACTGAATTCAGCGGTTCTGAGGGAGGAGAGCAGCTTAGGGTCTTCCCGTGTCGCCATCTTGAACCCCGGCGCCTAGCACTCCTGCTGGAGAAACAAAATGGCCCACAGGGAAAATCCGTGGAAATGGTTACACCTGTGCCTCCCCTGCTCAAACATTGCAGCCCTACGTTGGTTGCAGGTTAATAACCGAAAAATGTAGTTTTACATATGTTGTCCACGTTGTGTAGTTATTTTATGGAAGAAGGGTAAGTGTGCTATTAGCTTTCTGTCTTGTCCAAAACCAAAGTCTTATTTAATAATTGACTCATTGAATAAATGAATAAATCTTATACACACCCCCTGTGTTTTATTTTTGAAAAACGAACCTAAAAGGCAGGATTTCAGAATGTATTTTATCTAGTTTATCCCTTTTGCTATAAATCAACATCTAAAGTAAAGAACTGTTGATGAGGTCCCAATAGTTCATTCTGCAAATGGCGTATGGGATAAAGGGTTAGTATCCAAAAATCTATAAAAAACTTATCAAACTCAACAACCCCCCCCCCGCCCAAAAAAAGTAATCCA